>NW_028259356.1:600000-762266 GCF_977971745.1 Zootermopsis nevadensis | reverse complement strand
AGACATTTTAATTTTTCGAGATTATTCGAAAGTCAATTATTGAAAAGGCAAATATCTCCCGATCTGTAGAATCTGAGAGACAAAACTTATGTCACTTTAAGGGAACGTACTTGTCATAGTCATGTCAGAGTCACGTAAATGTATGTCCAAGGGTTTGGAGGATAGAGACATTTTAATTTTTCGAGATTATTCGAAAGTCAATTTTTGAAAAGGCAAATATCTCCCGATCTGTAGCAAACTGAGAGACAAAACTTATGTAAATTTGAGGGAACGTATATGTCAACTTCATGTGAGAGTCTCGTCAATGTATGTCCAAGGGTTTGGAGGATAGAGACATTATAATTTTTCGAGATTATTCGAAAGTCAATTTTTGAAAAGGCAAATATCTTCCGATCTGTAGCAAACTGAGAGACAAAACTTATGTCACTTTGAGGGAACGTATATGTCAACTTCATGTGAGAGTCTCGTCAATGTATGTCCAAGGGTTTCTAGGATAGAGGCATTTTAATTTTTCGAGATTATTCGAAAGTCAATTGTTGGAAAGGCAAATATCTCCCGATCTATAGTAATCTGAGAGACAGAACTTATGTCACTTTGAGGGAACTTACTTGTCATAGTCATGTCAGAGTCACGTAAATGTATGTCCAAGGGTTTGGAGGATAGAGACATTTAAATTTTTCGAGATTATTCGAAAGTCAATTTTTGAAGAGGCAAATATCTCCCGATCTGTAGCAATCTGAGAGACAAAACTTATGTTACTTTGAGGGAACCTATATGTCAACTTCATGTCAGAGTCACGTCAATGTATGTCCAATGGTTTGGAGGATAGAGACATTTTAATTTATCGTGATTATTCGAAAGTCAATTTTTGAAAAGGCAAATATCTCCCGATCTGTAGAATCTGAGAGACAAACCAAATGTCACTTTGAGGGAATGTATATGTCAACTTCATGTCAGAGTCACGTCAATGTATGTCCAAGGGTTTGGAGGATAGACACATTTTAATTTTTCGAGATTATTCGAAAGTCAATTTTTGAAAAGGCAAATATCTCCCGATCTGTAGAATCTGAGAGACAAAACTTATGTCACTTTCAGGGAACGTACTTGTCATAGTCATGTCAGAGTCACGTAAATGTATGTCCAAGGGTTTGGGGGATAGAGAAATTTTAAATTTTCGAGATTATTCGAAAGTCAATTTTTGAAAAGGCAAATATCTCAAGATCTGTAGGAATCTGAGAGACAAACCAAATGTCACTTTGAGGGAACGTATATGTCAACTTCATGTCAGAGTCACGTCAATGTATGTCCAAGGGTTTGGAGGATAGAGGCATTTTAATTTTTCGAGATTATTCGAAAGTCAATTTTTGGAAAGGCAAATATCTCCCGATCTATAGTAATCTGAGAGACAAAACTTATGTCACTTTGAGGGAACTTACCTGTCATAGTCACGTCAGAGTCACGTAAATGTATGTCCAAGGGTTTGGAGGATGGAGACATTTAAATTTTTCGAGATTATTCGAAAGTCAATTTGTGAAAAGGCAAATATCTCCCGATATCTAATAATCTTTGAGACAAAACTTATGTCACTTTGAGGGAACGTATGTGTCAACTTCATGTCAGAGTCACGTCAATGTATGTCCAAGGGTTTGAATTATAGAGACATTTACATTTTTCGAGATTATTCGAAAGTCAATTTTTGAAAAGGCAAATATCTTCCGATCTGTAGGAATCTGAGAGACAAAACTTATGTCACTTTGAGGGAACGTATATGTCAACTTCATGTGAGAGTCTCGTCAATGTATGTCCAAGGGTTTGGAGGATAGAGGCATTTTAATTTTTCGAGATTATTCGAAAGTCAAATTTTGGAAAGGCAAATATCTTCCGATCTATAGTTATGTGATAGATAAATCTTATGTTCCTTTGAGGGAACGTATATGTGAACTTCATGTCAGAGTCATGTCAATGTATGTCCAAGGGTTTGGAGGATAAAGACATTTTAATTTTTCGAGATTATTCGAAAGTCAATTTTTGAAAAAGCAAATATCTCGCGATCTGTAGGCATTTGAGAGACAAAACTTATGTCACTTTAAGGGAACGTATATGTCAACTTTATGTCAGAGTCACGTCAATATATGTCCAAGTGTTTGGAGGATAGAGACATTTGAATTCTTCGAGATTATTCCTAGGTCAATTTGTGAAAAGGCAAATATCTCCCAATCTGTAGGAATCTGAGGGACAAAACGTATGTCACTTTGAGGGAATGTATATGTCAACGTCATGTCAGAGTCATGTCAATGTATGTATGAAGGGTTTCGAGGATAGAGACATTTAAGTTTTTCGAGATTATTCGAAAATCAATTTTTGAAGAAGCAAATATCTCCCGATCTGTAGGAATCTGAGAGACATATCTTATGTCACTTTGAGGAAACGTATATGTCAACTTCATGTCTGAGTCACGTCAATGTATGTCCAAGGGGTTAGTGGATAGAGACATTTAAATTTAAGGAGATTATTCGAAAGTAAATTTGTGAAAAGGCAAATATCTCCCGATCTGTAGGAATCCCAGAGACAGAACTTATGTCACTTTGAGGAAACGTATATGTCAACTTCATGTCAGAGTCATGTCAATGTATGTCCAAGGGTTTGGAGGATAGAGACATTTAAATTTTTCGAGATTATTCGAAAGTCAATTTGTGAAAAGACAAATATCTCCCGATCTGTAGGAATCTGAGAGACAAAACGTATGTTACTTTGAGGGAACTTATAAGTCAACTTCATGTCTGAGTGACGTCAATGTATGTCCAAGGGTTTGGAGGATAGAGACATTTTAATTTTTCGAGATTATTCGTAAGTCAATTTTTAAAAAGGTAAATATCTCCCGATCTGTAGGAATCTGAGAGACAAACCAAATGCCATTTAGAGGGAACGTAAATGTCAACTTCATGTCTGAGTCACGTCAATATATGTCCAAGGGTTTGGAGGATGGAGACATTTTAATTTTTCGAGATTATTCGAAAGTCAATTTCTGAAAAGGCAAATATCTCCCGATCTGTAGGAATCTGAGAGACAAAACTTATGTCACTTTGAGGGAGCCTATTTGTCTAATTCAGGTCAGAGTCACGTAAATGTATGTAAAAGGGTTTGGAGGATAGAGACATTTAAATTTTTTGAGATTATTCGAAAGTCAATTTGTGAAAAGGCAAATATCTCCCGATCTGTAGGCATCCGAGAGACAAAACTTATGTCACTTTAAGGGAACGTATATGTCAACTTTATGTCAGAGTCACGTCAATATATGTCCAAGTGTTTGGAGGATAGAGACATTTGAATTTTTCGAGATTATTCCTAGGTCAATTTGTGAAAAGGCAAATATCTCCCAATCTGTAGGAATCTGAGGGACAAAACGTATGTCACTTTGAGGGAATGAATATGTCAACGTCATGTCAGAGTCATGTCAATGTATGTAAGAAGGGTTTCGAGGATAGAGACATTTCAGTTTTTCGAGATTATTCGAAAGTCAATTTTTGAAAAGGCAAATATCTCCCGATCTGTAGAATCTGAGAGACAAAACTTATGTCACTTTAAGGGAACTTATATGTCAACTTCATGTCAGAGTCATGTCAATGTATGTCCAAGGGGTTGGAGAATAGAGACATTTTAAATTTTCGAGATTATTCGAAAGTCAATTTTTGAAATGGCAAATATCTCCCGATCTGTAGCAAACTGAGAGACAAAACTTATACACTTTGAGGGAACGTATATGTCAACTTCATGTGAGAGTCTCGTCAATGTATGTCCAAGGGTTTGGAGGATAGAGACATTTTAATTTTTCGAGATTATTCGAAAGTCAATTTTTGAAAAGGCAAATATCTCCCGATCTGTAGCAAACTGAGAGACAAAACTTATGTCACTTTGAGGGAACGTATATGTCAACTTCATGTGAGAGTCTCGTCAATGTATGTCCAAGGGTTTCTAGGATAGAGGCATTTTAATTTTTCGAGATTATTCGAAAGTCAATTTTTGGAAAGGCAAATATCTCCCGATCTATAGAAATCTGAGAGACAGAACTTATGTCACTTTGAGGGAACTTACTTGTCATAGTCATGTCAGAGTCACGTAAATGTATGTCCAAGGGTTTGGAGGATAGAGACATTTAAATTTTTCGAGATTATTCGAAAGTCAATTTGTGAAAAGGCAAATATCTCCCGATCTGTAGGAATCTGGGAAACAAAACTTATGTCACTTTAAGTGAACGTATATGTCAACTTCATGTCAGAGTCACGTCAAGTTATGTCCAAGGGTTTGGAGGATAGAGACATTTAAATTTTTCGAGATTATTCGAAAGTCAATTTTTGAAAAGGCAAATATCTCCCGATCTGTAGAATCTGAGAGACAAACCTTATGTCACTTTGAGGGAACGTACTTGTCATAGTCATGTCATAGTCACGTAAATGTATGTCCAAGGGTTTGGGGGATAGAGAAATTTTAATTTTTCGAGATTATTCGAAAGTCAATTTTTGAAAAGGCAAATATCTCCCGATCTGTAGCAATCTGAGAGACAAAACTTATGTTTCTTTGAGGGAACCTATATGTCAACTTCATGTGAGAGTCTCGTCAATGTATGTCCAATGGTTTGGAGGATAGAGACATTTGAATTTTTCGATATTATTCGAAAGTCAATTTTTGAAAAGGCAAATATCTCCCGATCTGTAGGAATCTGAGAGACTAACCTTATGTCACTTTGAGGGAACGCATATGTCAACTTCGCGTCAGAGTGACGTCAATGTATGTCCAAGGGTTTGGAGGATAGAGACATTTAAATTTTTAGAATTATTCGAAAGTCAATTTTTGTAAAGGCAAATATCTCCCGATCGGAAGGAATCTGAGAGACAAAACGTATGTTACTTTGAGGGAACCTATATGTCAACTTCATGTCAGAGTCACGTCAATGTATGTCCAAGGGTTTGGAGAATAGAGACATTTTAATTTTTCGAGATTATTCGAAAGTAAATTTCTGAAAAGGCAAATATCTCCCGATCTGTAGGAATCTGAGAGACAAAACTTATGTCACTTTGAGGGAACGTATATGTCAACTTTATGTCAGTGTCTCGTAAATGTATGTCCAAGAGTTTGGAGGATAGAGACATTTTAATTTTTCGAGATTATTCGAAAGTCAATTTGTGGAAAGGCAAATATCTCGCGATCTGTAATAATCTGAGAGACAAAACTTATGTCACTTTAAGGGAACTTATATGTCAACTTCATGTCACAGTCATGTCAATGTATGTCCAAGGGGTTGGAGGATAGAGACATTTTAATTTTTCGAGATTATTCGAAAGTCAATTTTTGAAAAGGCAAATATCTCCCGATCTGTAGAATCTGAGAGACAAAACTTATGTCACTTTAAGGGAACGTACTTGTCATAGTCATGTCAGAGTCACGTAAATGTATGTCCAAGGGTTTGGAGGATAGAGACATTTTAATTTTTCGAGATTATTCGAAAGTCAATTTTTGAAAAGGCAAATATCTCCCGATCTGTAGCAAACTGAGAGACAAAACTTATGTAAATTTGAGGGAACGTATATGTCAACTTCATGTGAGAGTCTCGTCAATGTATGTCCAAGGGTTTGGAGGATAGAGACATTATAATTTTTCGAGATTATTCGAAAGTCAATTTTTGAAAAGGCAAATATCTTCCGATCTGTAGCAAACTGAGAGACAAAACTTATGTCACTTTGAGGGAACGTATATGTCAACTTCATGTGAGAGTCTCGTCAATGTATGTCCAAGGGTTTCTAGGATAGAGGCATTTTAATTTTTCGAGATTATTCGAAAGTCAATTGTTGGAAAGGCAAATATCTCCCGATCTATAGTAATCTGAGAGACAGAACTTATGTCACTTTGAGGGAACTTACTTGTCATAGTCATGTCAGAGTCACGTAAATGTATGTCCAAGGGTTTGGAGGATAGAGACATTTAAATTTTTCGAGATTATTCGAAAGTCAATTTGTGAAAAGACAAATATCTCCCGATCTGTAGGAATCTGAGAGACAAAACGTATGTTACTTTGAGGGAACTTATAAGTCAACTTCATGTCTGAGTGACGTCAATGTATGTCCAAGGGTTTGGAGGATAGAGACATTTTAATTTTTCGAGATTATTCGTAAGTCAATTTTTAAAAAGGTAAATATCTCCCGATCTGTAGGAATCTGAGAGACAAACCAAATGCCATTTAGAGGGAACGTAAATGTCAACTTCATGTCTGAGTCACGTCAATATATGTCCAAGGGTTTGGAGGATGGAGACATTTTAATTTTTCGAGATTATTCGAAAGTCAATTTCTGAAAAGGCAAATATCTCCCGATCTGTAGGAATCTGAGAGACAAAACTTATGTCACTTTGAGGGAGCCTATTTGTCTAATTCAGGTCAGAGTCACGTAAATGTATGTAAAAGGGTTTGGAGGATAGAGACATTTAAATTTTTTGAGATTATTCGAAAGTCAATTTGTGAAAAGGCAAATATCTCCCGATCTGTAGGCATCCGAGAGACAAAACTTATGTCACTTTAAGGGAACGTATATGTCAACTTTATGTCAGAGTCACGTCAATATATGTCCAAGTGTTTGGAGGATAGAGACATTTTAATTTTTCGAGATTATTCGAAAGTCAATTTTTTAAAAGGCAAATATCTCCCGATCTGTAGAATCTGAGAGACAAAACTTATGTCACTTTTAGGGAACGTATTTGTCATAGTCATGTCAGAGTCACGTAAATGTATGTCCAAGGGTTTGGGGGATAGAGAAATTTTAATTTTTCGAGATTATTCGAAAGTCAATTTTTGAAAAGGCAAATATCTCCCGATCTGTAGGAATCTGAGAGACAAATCATATGTCACTTTGAGGGAACGTATATGTCAACTTCATGTCAGAGTCACGTCAATGTATGTCCAAGGGTTTGGAGGATAGACACTTTTTAATTTTTCGAGATTATTCGAAAGTCAATTTTTGAAAAGGCAAATATCTCCCGATCTCTAGGAATCTGAGAGACAAAACTTATGTCACTTTGAGGGAACCTATAAGTCAACTTCATGTCAGAGTGACGTCAATGTATGTCCAAAGGTTTGGAGGATAGAGACATTTTAATTTTTCGAGATTATTCGTAAGTCAATTTTTGAAAAGGTAAATATCTCCCGATCTGTAGGAATCTGAGAGACAAACCAAATGTCACTTTGAGGGAAAGTATATGTCAACTTCATGTCAGATTCACGTCAAAGTATGTCCAAGGGTTTGGAGGATAGAGACATTTTAATTTTTCCAGATTATTCGAAAGTCAATTTCTGAAAAGGCAAATATCTCCCGATCTGTAGGAATCTGAGAGACAAGACTTATGTCACTTTGAGGGAACGTATATGTCAACATCATGTCAGAGTCAACTCAATGTATGTCCAAGGGTTTAGAGGATAAACACATTTAAAATTTTCGATATTATTCCAAAGTCAATTTTTGAAAAGGCAAATATATCCCGATCTGTATTAATCTGAGAGACAACACTTATGTCACATTGAGGGAAGGTATATGTCAACTTCATGTCAGAGTCTTGTCAATGTATGTGAAAAGGTTTGGAGGATAGATATATTTTAATTTTTCGAAATTATTCGAAAGTCAATTTTTTAAAAGGCAAATATCTCCCGATCTGTAGGAATCTGAGAGACAAAACTTATGTCACTTTGAGGGAACGTATATGTCAACTTCATGTCAGAGTCACGTCAATGTATGTCCAAGGGTTTGGAGGATAGAGACATTTAAATTTTAGAGATTATTCGAAAATCAATTTTTGAAAAGGCAAATATCTCCCGATCTGTAAGAATCTGAGAGACAAACCTGATGTCACTTTGAGATAACGTATATGTGAACTTCATGTCAGAGTCACGTCAATGTATGTCCAAGAGTTTGGAGGATAGAGACATTTTAATTTTTCGAGATTATTCGAAAGTCAATTTTTGAAACGGCAAATATATCCCGATCTGTTAGAATCTGAGAGACAAAACTTATGTCACTTTGAGGGAAAGTATATGTCAAATTCATGTCAGAGTCACGTCAATGTATGTCCAAGTGTTTGGAGGATAGAGATATTTTAATTTTTCGAGATTATTCGAAAATCAATTTTTTAAAAGGCAAATATCTCCCGATCTGTAGGTATCTGAGAGACAAAACTTATGTCACTTTGAGGAAACGTATATGTCACTTCACGTCAGATTCACGTCAAAGTATGTCCAAGGGTTTGGAGGATAGAGGCATTTTAATTTTTCGAGATTATTCGAAAGTCAATTTTTGAAATGGCAAATATCTCCCGATCTGTAGGAATCTGAGAGACAAAACTTATGTCGCTTTGAGGGAACGTATATGTCAACTTCGTGTGAGAGTCACGTCAATGTATGTTCTAGGGTTTAGAGGATAAACACATTTTAATTTTTCGATATTATTCCAAAGTCAATTTTTGAAAAGGCAAATATATCCCGATCTGTAGGAATCTGAGTGACAACACTTATGTCACTTTGAGGGAACGTATATGTCAACTTCATGTCAGAGTCATGTCAATGTATGTCCAAGTGTTTGGAGGATAGAGATATTTTAATTTTTCGAGATTATTCGAAAGTCAATTTTTTAAAAGGCAAATATCTCCCGATCTGTAGGAATCTGAGAGACAAAACTTATGTCACTTTGAGGGAACGTATATGTCAACTTCATGTCAGAGTCACGTCAATGTATGTCCAAGAGTTTGGAGGATAGAGACATTTTAATTTTGCGAGATTATAAGAAAGTCAATTTTTGAAAAGGCAAATATCTCCCGATCTGTAGGAATCTGAGAGACAAAACATATGTCACTTTGAGGTAACGTATATGTCAACTTCATGTCAGAGGCACGTCAATGTATGTCCAAGGGTTTGGAGGATAGAGATATTTTAATTTTTCGAGATTATTCGAAAGTCAATTTTTGAAAAGGCAAATATCTCCCGATCTGTTAGAATCTGAGAGACAAAACTTATGTCACTTTGAGGTAACGTATATGTCAACTTCATGTCAGAGGCACGTCAATGTATGTCGAAGGGTTTGGTGGATAAAGATATTTTAATTTTTCGAGATTATTCGAAAGTCAATTTTTGAAAAAGGCAAATATCTCCCGATCTGTAGGAATCTGACAGACAAAACTTATGTCACTTTGATTTAATATATATATCAACTTCATGTCAGAGGCACGTCAATGTATGTCCAAGGGTTTGGAGGATAGAGATATTTTAATTTTTCGAGTTTATTCGAAAGTCAATTTTTGAAAAGGCAAATATCTCCCGATCTGTAGGAATCTGAGAGACAAAACTTATGTCACTTTGAGGGGACGTATATGTCAACTTCATGTCAGATTCACGTCAATGTATGTAAAAGGGTTTGGAGTATAGAGACATTTTAATTTTTTTATATTATTCGAAAGTCAATATTTGAAAAGGCAAATATCTCCCGATCTGTAGGAATCTGAGATACAAAACTTATGTCACTTTGAGGGAACGTATATGTCAACTTCATGACAAAGTCACGTCAATGTATGTCCAAAGGTTTGGAGGATAGAGATATTTTAATTTTTCGAGATTATTCGAAAGTCAATTTTTTAAAATTCAAACATCTCCCGATCTGAACGAATCTGAGAGACAACACTTATGTCACTTTGAGGGAACGTATATGTCAACTTCATGTCAGAGTCACGTCAATGTATGTCCAAGCGTTTGGAGGATAGAGACATTTTAATTTTTCGAGATTATTCGAAAGTCAATTTATGAAAAGGCAAATATCTCCCGATCTGTAGGAATCTGAGAGACAAAACTTATGTCACTTTGAGGGAACGTATATATCAACTTCATATCAGGGTCACGTCAATGTATGTCCAAGGGTTTGGAGGATAGAGACATTTTAATTTTTCGAGATTATTCGAAAGTCAATTTCTGAAAAGGCAAATATCTCCCGATCTGTAGGAATCTGAGAGACAAACCTGATGTCACTTTGAGGGAACGTATATGTCAACTTCATGTCAGAGTCTAGTCAATGTATGTCCAAGGGTTTGGAGGATAGACAAATTTAAATTTTTCGAGATTATTCGAAAGTCAATTTTTGAAAAGGCAAATATCTCCCGATCTGTAGGAATCTGAGAGACAACACTTATGTCACTTTGAGGGAACGTATATGTCAACTTCATGTCAGAGTCACGTCAATGTATGTCCAAGGGGTTGGAGGATAGAGATATTTTAATTTTCGAGATTATTTGATAGTCAATTTTTGAAAAGGCAAATATCTCCCGATCTCTAGGAAACTGAGAGACAAACAATATGTCACTTTGGGGGAACGTATATGTCAACTTCATGTCAGACTCACGTCAATGTGTGTCCAAGTGTTTGGAGGACAGAGGCATTTTAATTTTGCAAGATTATTCGAAAGTCAATTTTTGAAAAGGCAAATATCTCCCGATCTGTAGAATCTGAGAGACACCACTTATGTCACTTTGAGGGAACCTATAAGTCAACTTCATGTCAGAGTGACGTCTATGTATGTCCAAGGGTTTGGAGGATAGAGACATTTTAATTTTTCGAGATTATTCGTAAGTCAATTTTTGAAAAGGTAAATATCTCCCGATCTGTAGGAATCTGAGAGACAAACCAAATGTCACTTTGAGGGAACGTATATGTCAACTTCATGTCTGAGTCACGTCAATGTATGTCCAAGGGTTTGGAGGATAGATAAATTTTAATTTTTCGAGATTATTCCAAAGTCAATATTTAAAGGCAAATATCTCCCTATCTGTAGGAATCTGATAAACAAAACATATGTCACTTTTAGGGAACGTATATGTGATCGTCATGTCAGAGTCACGTCAATGTAAGTCCAAGAGTTTGGAGGATAGAGACATTTTAATTTTTCGAGATTATTCGTAAGTTAATTTTTGAAAAGGCAAATATCTCCCGATCGGTAGGAATCTGAGAGACGAAACTTATGTCACTTTGAGGGAACGTATATGTCAACTTCACGTCAGAGTCACGTCAATGTATGTCCAAGGGTTTGGAGGATAGAGACATTTTAATTTTTCGAGATTATTCTAAAGTCAATTTTTGAAAAGGCAAATATCTCCCGATCTGTAGGAATCCCAGATACAAAACTTATGTCACTTTGAGAGAACGTACATGTCAACTTCACGTAAGAGTCACGTGTATGTACGTCCAAGGGTTTAGTGGATAGAGACATTTAAATTTTTCGAGATTATTCGAAAGTAATTTTTTGAAAAGGCAAATATCTCCCGATCTGTAGGAATCCCAGAGACAAAACTTATGTCACTTTGAGGGAACGTATATGTCAACTTCATGTCAGAGTCATGTCAATGTATGTCCAAGGGTTTGGAGGATAGAGACATTTTAATTTTTCGAGATTATTCGAAAGTCAATTTTTGAAAAGGCAAATATCTCCCGATCTGTAGGAATCTGAGAGACAAAACGTATGTTACTTTGAGGGAAAATATAAGTCAACCTCATGTCAGAGTGACGTCAATGTATGTCCAAGGGTTTGGAGGATAGAGACATTTTAATTTTTCGAGATTATTCGTAAGTCAATTTTTGAAAAGGTAAATATCTCCCGATCTGTAGGAATCTGAGAGACAAACCAAATGTCACTTTGAGGGAACGTATATGTCAACTTCATGTCTGAGTCACGTTAATGTATGTCCAAGGGTTTGGAGGATAGAGACATTTTAATTTTTCGAGATTATTCGAAAGTCAATTTGTGAAAAGGCAAATATCTCCCGATCTGTAGGAATCTGAGAGACAAAACTTATGTCACTTTGAGGGAACGTATATGTCAACTTGATGTCAGAGTCTCGTAAATGTATGTCCAAGAGTTTGGAGGATAGAGATATTTAAATTTTTCGAGATTATTCGAAAGTCAATTTGTGGAAAGGCAAATATCTCGCGATCTGTAATAATCTGAGAGACAAAACTTATGTCACTTTAAGGGAACGTATATGTAAACTTCATGTCAGAGTCACGTCAATGTATGTCCAAAGGCTTGGAGGATAGAGACATTTGAATTTTTCGAGATTATTCGAAAGTCAATTTGTGAAAAGGCAAATATCTCCCGATCTGTAGGAATCTGGGAAACAAAACTTATGTCACTTTAAGTGAACGTATATGTCAACTTCATGTCAGAGTCACGTCAATGTATGTCCAAGGGTTTGGAGGATAGAGACATTTAAATTTTTCGAGATTATTCGAAAGTCAATTTTTGAAAAGGCAAATATTTCCCGATCTGTAGAATCTGAGAGACAAACCTTATGTCACTTTGAGGGAACGTACTTGTCATAGTCATGTCAGTCACGTAAATGTATGTCGAAGGGTTTGGGGGATAGAGAAATTTTAATTATTCGAGATTATTCGAAAGTCAATTTTTGAAAAGGCAAATATCTCCCGATCTGTAGCAATCTGAGAGACAAAACTTATGTTACTTTGAGGGAACCTATATGTCAACTTCATGTAATAGTCACGTCAATGTATGTCCAATGGTTTGGAGGATAGAGACATTTTAATTTTTCGTGATTATTCGAAAGTCAATTTTTGAAAAGGCAAATATCTCCCGATCTGTAGGAATCTGAGAGACAAACCAAATGTCACTTTGAGGGAATGTATATGTCAACTTCATGTCAGAGTCACGTCAATGTATGTCCAAGGGTTTGGAGGATAGACACATTTTAATTTTTCGAGATTATTCGAAAGTCAATTTTTGAAAAGGCAAATATCTCCCGATCTGTAGAATCTGAGAGACAAAACTTATGTCACTTTTAGGGAACGTACTTGTCATAGTCATGTCAGAGTCACGTAAATGTATGTCCAAGGGTTTGGGGGATAGAGAAATTTTAATTTCTCGAGATTATTCGAAAGTCAATTTTTGAAAAGGCAAATATCTCCCGATCTCAAGGAATCTGAGAGACAAAACTTATGTCACTTTGAGGGAACGTATATGTCAACTTCATGTGAGAGTCTCGTTAATGTATGTCCAAGGGTTTGGAGGATAGAGGCATTTTAATTTTTCGAGATTATTCGAAAGTCAAATTTTGGAAAGGCAAATATCTCCCGATCTATAGTAATCTGATAGACAAAACTTATGTTACTTTGAGGGAACGTATATGTGAACTTCATGTCAGAGTCACGTCAATGTATGTCCAAGGGTTTGGAGGATAAAGACATTTTAATTATTCGAGATTATTCGAAAGTCAATTTTTGAAAAGGCAAATATCTCGCGATCTGTAAAAATCTGAGAGACAAAACTTATGTCACTTTGAGGGAGCCTATTTGTCACCTTCAGGTAAGAGTCACGTAAATGCATGTAAAAGGGTTTGGAGGAGAGAGACATTTAAATTTTTTGAGATTAGTCGAAAGTCAATTTGTGAAAAGGCAAATATCTCCCGATCTGTAGGCATTTGAGAGACAAAACTTATGTCACTTTAACGGAACGTATATGTCAACTTTATGTCAGAGTCACGTCAATATATGTCCAAGTGTTTGGAGGATAGAGACATTTGAATTTTTCGAGATTATTCCTAGGTCAATTTGTGAAAAGGCAAATATCTCCGAATCTGTAGGAATCTGAGGGACAAAACGTATGTCACTTTGAGGGAATGTATATGTCAACGTCATGTCAGAGTCATGTCAATGTATGTATGAAGGGTTTCGAGGATAGAGACATTTCAGTTTTTCGAGATTATTCGAAAATCAATTTTTGAAAAGGCAAATATCTCCCGATCTCTAGGAATCTGAGAGACATAACTTATGTCACTTTGAGGAAACGTATATGTCAACTTCACATCAGAGTCACGTCAATTTATGTCCAAGGCTTTGGAGAATAGAGACATTTTAAATTTTTCGAAATTATTCGAAAGTCAATTTTTGAAAAGTTAAATATCTCCCGATCTGTAGGAATCTGAGAAACAAAACATATGTCACTTTTAGGGAACGTATATGTGATCGTCATGTCAGAGTCACGTCAATGTAAGTCCAAGAGTTTGGAGGATAGAGACATTTTAATTTTTCGAGATTATTCGAAAGTCAATTTTTGAAAAGGCAAATATCTCCCGATCGGTAGGAATCTGAGAGACGAAACTTATGTCATTTTGAGGGAACGTATATGTCAACTTCACGTCAGAGTCACGTCAATGTATGTCCAAGGGTTTGGAGGATAGAGACATTTAAATTTTTCGAGATTATTCGAAAGTCAATTTGTGAAAAGACAAATATCTCCCGATCTGTAGGAATCTGAGAGACAAAACGTATGTTACTTTGAGGGAACTTATAAGTCAACTTCATGTCTGAGTGACGTCAATGTATGTCCAAGGGTTTGGAGGATAGAGACATTTTAATTTTTCGAGATTATTCGTAAGTCAATTTTTAAAAAGGTAAATATCTCCCGATCTGTAGGAATCTGAGAGACAAACCAAATGCCATTTAGAGGGAACGTAAATGTCAACTTCATGTCTGAGTCACGTCAATATATGTCCAAGGGTTTGGAGGATGGAGACATTTATTTTTTCGAGATTATTCGAAAGTCAATTTCTGAAAAGGCAAATATCTCCCGATCTGTAGGAATCTGAGAGACAAAACTTATGTCACTTTGAGGGAGCCTATTTGTCTAATTCAGGTCAGAGTCACGTAAATGTATGTAAAAGGGTTTGGAGGATAGAGACATTTAAATTTTTTGAGATTATTCGAAAGTCAATTTGTGAAAAGGCAAATATCTCCCGATCTGTAGGCATCCGAGAGACAAAACTTATGTCACTTTAAGGGAACGTATATGTCAACTTTATGTCAGAGTCACGTCAATATATGTCCAAGTGTTTGGAGGATAGAGACATTTTAATTTTTCGAGATTATTCGAAAGTCAATTTTTTAAAAGGCAAATATCTCCCGATCTGTAGAATCTGAGAGACAAAACTTATGTCACTTTTAGGGAACGTATTTGTCATAGTCATGTCAGAGTCACGTAAATGTATGTCCAAGGGTTTGGGGGATAGAGACATTTTAATTTTTCGAGATTATTCGAAAGTCAATTTTTGAAAAGGCAAATATCTCCCGATCTGTAGGAATCTGAGAGACAAATCATATGTCACTTTGAGGGAACGTATATGTCAACTTCATGTCAGAGTCACGTCAATGTATGTCCAAGGGTTTGGAGGATAGACACATTTTAATTTTTCGAGATTATTCGAAAGTCAATTTTTGAAAAGGCAAATATCTCCCGATCTCTAGGAATCTGAGAGACAAAACTTATGTCACTTTGAGGGAACCTATAAGTCAACTTCATGTCAGAGTGACGTCAATGTATGTCCAAAGGTTTGGAGGATAGAGACATTTTAATTTTTCGAGATTATTCGTAAGTCAATTTTTGAAAAGGTAAATATCTCCCGATCTGTAGGAATCTGAGAGACAAACCAAATGTCACTTTGAGGGAAAGTATATGTCAACTTCATGTCAGATTCACGTCAAAGTATGTCCAAGGGTTTGGAGGATAGAGGCATTTTAATTTTTCCAGATTATTCGAAAGTCAATTTCTGAAAAGGCAAATATCTCCCGATCTGTAGGAATCTGAGAGACAAGACTTATGTCACTTTGAGGGAACGTATATGTCAACATCATGTCAGAGTCAACTCAATGTATGTCCAAGGGTTTAGAGGATAAACACATTTAAATTTTTCGATATTATTCCAAAGTCAATTTTTGAAAAGGCAAATATATCCCGATCTGTAGGAATCCCAGATACAAAACTTATGTCACTTTGAGAGAACGTACATGTCAACTTCACGTAAGAGTCACGTGTATGTACGTCCAAGGGTTTAGTGGATAGAGACATTTTAATTTTTCGAGATTATTCTAAAGTCAATTTTTGAAAAGGCAAATATCTCCCGATCTGTAGGAATCCCAGATACAAAACTTATGTCACTTTGAGAGAACGTACATGTCAACTTCACGTAAGAGTCACGTGTATGTACGTCCAAGGGTTTAGTGGATAGAGACATTTAAATTTTTCGAGATTATTCGAAAGTAATTTTTTGAAAAGGCAAATATCTCCCGATCTGTAGGAATCCCAGAGACAAAACTTATGTCACTTTGAGGGAACGTATATGTCAACTTCATGTCAGAGTCATGTCAATGTATGTCCAAGGGTTTGGAGGATAGAGACATTTTAATTTTTCGAGATTATTCGAAAGTCAATTTTTGAAAAGGCAAATATCTCCCGATCTGTAGGAATCTGAGAGACAAAACGTATGTTACTTTGAGGGAAAATATAAGTCAACCTCATGTCAGAGTGACGTCAATGTATGTCCAAGGGTTTGGAGGATAGAGACATTTTAATTTTTCGAGATTATTCGTAAGTCAATTTTTGAAAAGGTAAATATCTCCCGATCTGTAGGAATCTGAGAGACAAACCAAATGTCACTTTGAGGGAACGTATATGTCAACTTCATGTCTGAGTCACGTTAATGTATGTCCAAGGGTTTGGAGGATAGAGACATTTTAATTTTTCGAGATTATTCGAAAGTCAATTTGTGAAAAGGCAAATATCTCCCGATCTGTAGGAATCTGAGAGACAAAACTTATGTCACTTTGAGGGAACGTATATGTCAACTTGATGTCAGAGTCTCGTAAATGTATGTCCAAGAGTTTGGAGGATAGACACATTTAAATTTTTCGAGATTATTCGAAAGTCAATTTGTGGAAAGGCAAATATCTCGCGATCTGTAATAATCTGAGAGACAAAACTTATGTCACTTTAAGGGAACGTATATGTAAACTTCATGTCAGAGTCACGTCAATGTATGTCCAAAGGTTTGGAGGATAGAGACATTTGAATTTTTCGAGATTATTCGAAAGTCAATTTGTGAAAAGGCAAATATCTCCCGATCTGTAGGAATCTGGGAAACAAAACTTATGTCACTTTAAGTGAACGTATATGTCAACTTCATGTCAGAGTCACGTCAATGTATGTCCAAGGGTTTGGAGGATAGAGACATTTAAATTTTTCGAGATTATTCGAAAGTCAATTTTTGAAAAGGCAAATATTTCCCGATCTGTAGAATCTGAGAGACAAACCTTATGTCACTTTGAGGGAACGTACTTGTCATAGTCATGTCAGTCACGTAAATGTATGTCGAAGGGTTTGGGGGATAGAGAAATTTTAATTATTCGAGATTATTCGAAAGTCAATTTTTGAAAAGGCAAATATCTCCCGATCTGTAGCAATCTGAGAGACAAAACTTATGTTACTTTGAGGGAACCTATATGTCAACTTCATGTAATAGTCACGTCAATGTATGTCCAATGGTTTGGAGGATAGAGACATTTTAATTTTTCGTGATTATTCGAAAGTCAATTTTTGAAAAGGCAAATATCTCCCGATCTGTAGGAATCTGAGAGACAAACCAAATGTCACTTTGAGGGAATGTATATGTCAACTTCATGTCAGAGTCACGTCAATGTATGTCCAAGGGTTTGGAGGATAGACACATTTTAATTTTTCGAGATTATTCGAAAGTCAATTTTTGAAAAGGCAAATATCTCCCGATCTGTAGAATCTGAGAGACAAAACTTATGTCACTTTTAGGGAACGTACTTGTCATAGTCATGTCAGAGTCACGTAAATGTATGTCCAAGGGTTTGGGGGATAGAGAAATTTTAATTTCTCGAGATTATTCGAAAGTCAATTTTTGAAAAGGCAAATATCTCCCGATCTCAAGGAATCTGAGAGACAAAACTTATGTCACTTTGAGGGAACGTATATGTCAACTTCATGTGAGAGTCTCGTTAATGTATGTCCAAGGGTTTGGAGGATAGAGGCATTTTAATTTTTCGAGATTATTCGAAAGTCAAATTTTGGAAAGGCAAATATCTCCCGATCTATAGTAATCTGATAGACAAAACTTATGTTACTTTGAGGGAACGTATATGTGAACTTCATGTCAGAGTCACGTCAATGTATGTCCAAGGGTTTGGAGGATAAAAACATTTTAATTATTCGAGATTATTCGAAAGTCAATTTTTGAAAAGGCAAATATCTCGCGATCTGTAAAAATCTGAGAGACAAAACTTATGTCACTTTGAGGGAGCCTATTTGTCACCTTCAGGTAAGAGTCACGTAAATGCATGTAAAAGGGTTTGGAGGAGAGAGACATTTAAATTTTTTGAGATTAGTCGAAAGTCAATTTGTGAAAAGGCAAATATCTCCCGATCTGTAGGCATTTGAGAGACAAAACTTATGTCACTTTAACGGAACGTATATGTCAACTTTATGTCAGAGTCACGTCAATATATGTCCAAGTGTTTGGAGGATAGAGACATTTGAATTTTTCGAGATTATTCCTAGGTCAATTTGTGAAAAGGCAAATATCTCCGAATCTGTAGGAATCTGAGGGACAAAACGTATGTCACTTTGAGGGAATGTATATGTCAACGTCATGTCAGAGTCATGTCAATGTATGTATGAAGGGTTTCGAGGATAGAGACATTTCAGTTTTTCGAGATTATTCGAAAATCAATTTTTGAAAAGGCAAATATCTCCCGATCTCTAGGAATCTGAGAGACATAACTTATGTCACTTTGAGGAAACGTATATGTCAACTTCACATCAGAGTCACGTCAATTTATGTCCAAGGCTTTGGAGAATAGAGACATTTTAAATTTTTCGAAATTATTCGAAAGTCAATTTTTGAAAAGTTAAATATCTCCCGATCTGTAGGAATCTGAGAAACAAAACATATGTCACTTTTAGGGAACGTATATGTGATCGTCATGTCAGAGTCACGTCAATGTAAGTCCAAGAGTTTGGAGGATAGAGACATTTTAATTTTTCGAGATTATTCGAAAGTCAATTTTTGAAAAGGCAAATATCTCCCGATCGGTAGGAATCTGAGAGACGAAACTTATGTCATTTTGAGGGAACGTATATGTCAACTTCACGTCAGAGTCACGTCAATGTATGCCCAAGGGTTTGGAGGATAGAGACATTTTAATTTTTCGTGATTATTAGTAAGTCAATTTTTTAAAAAGGTAACTATCTCCCGATCTTTAGGAATCTGAGAGACAAACCAAATGTCACTTTGAGGGAACGTATATGTCAACTTCATGTCTGAGTCACGTCAATGTATGTCCAAGGGGTTAGTGGATAGAGACATTTAAATTTAAGGAGATTATTCGAAATTAAATTTGTGAAAAGGCAAATATCTCCCGATCTGTAGGAATCCCAGAGACAGAACTTATGTCACTTTGAGTTAACGTATATGTCAACTTCATGTCAGAGTCATGTCAATGTATGTCCAAGGGTTTGGAGGATAGAGACATTTTAATTTTTTGATATTATTCGAAAGTCAATTTATGAAAAGGAAAATATCTCTCGATCTGTAGGAATCTGAAAGACAAAACGTATGTTACTTTGAGGGAACCTATAAGTCAACTTCATGTCAGAGTGACGTCAATGTATGTCCAAAGGTTTGGAGGATAGAGACATTTTAATTTTTCGAGATTATTCGTAAGTCAATTTTTGAAAAGGTAGATATCTCCCGATCTGTAGGAATCTGAGAGACAAACCAAATGTCACTTTGAGGGAACGTATATGTCAACTTCATGTCAGATTCACGTCAAAGTATGTCCAAGGGTTTGGAGGATAGAGGCATTTTAATTTTTCGAGATTATTCGAAAGTCAATTTCTGAAAAGGCAAATATCTCCCGATCTGTAGGAATCTGAGAGACAAGACTTATGTCACTTTGAGGGAACGTATATGTCAACTTCATGTCAGAGTCAACTCAATGTATGTCCAAGGGTTTAGAGGATAAACACATTTAAATTTTTCGATATTATTCCAAAGTCAATTTTTGAAAAGGCAAATATATCCCGATCTGTATTAATCTGAGAGACAACACTTATGTCACATTGAGGGAAGGTATATGTCAACTTTATGTCAGAGTCACTTCAATGTATGTCCAAGGGTTTGGAGGATAGAGACATTTAAATTTTTCGAGATTATTCGAAAGTCAATTTGTGAAAAGGCAAATATCTCCCGATCTGTAGGAATCTGAGAGACAAAACTTATGTCACTTTGAGGGAACGTATATGTCAACTTCATGTCAGAGTCGCGTCAATGTATGTCCAAGGGTTTGGAGGATACAGACATTTAAATTTTTCGAGATTATTCGAAAATCAATTTTTGAAAAGGCAAATATCTCCCGATCTGTAAGAATCTGAGAGACAAACCTGATGTCACTTTGAGGGAACGTATATGTCAACTTCATGTCTGAGTCACGTCAATGTATGTCCAAGGGTTTGGAGGATAGAGACATTTTAATTTTTCGAGATTATTCGAAAGTCAATTTGTGGAAAGGCAAATATCTCTCGATATGTAATAATCTGAGAGACAAAACTTATGTCACTTTAAGGGAACGTATATGTAAACTTCATGTCTGAGTCACGTCAATGTATGTCCAAAGGTTTGGAGGATAGAGACATTTTAATTTTTCGAGATTATTCGAAAGTCAATTTGTGAAAAGGCAAATATCTCCCGATCTGTAGGAATCTGGGAAACAAAACTTATGTCACTTTAAGGGAAGGTATATGTCAACTTCATGTCAGAGTCACGTGAATGTATGTCCAAGTGTTTGGAGGATAGAGACATTTCAGTTTTTCGAGATTATTCGAAATTCAATTATTGAAAAGGCAAATATCTCCCGATCTGTAGAATCTGAGAGACAAAACTTATGTCACTTTGAGGGAAAGTACTTGTCATAGTCATGTCAGAGTCACGTCAATGTATGTCCAAGGGTTTGGAGGATATAGACATTTAAATTTTTCGAGATTATTTGAAAGTGAATTATTCAAAGGCAAATATCTACCGATCTGTAGGAATCTGAGAGACTAAACTTATGTCACTTTGAGGGAACGCATATGTCATCGTCATGCCAAAGTCACGTCAATTTATGTCCAAGGCTTTGGAGAATAGAGACAATTTAACTTCTTCGAGATTATTCGAAAGTCAATTTGTGGAAAGGCAAATATCTCCCGATCTGTATTAATCTGAGAAACAAAACATATGTCACTTTTAGGGAACGTATATATGATCGTCATGTCAGAGTCAAGTCAATGTAAGTCCAAGAGTTTGGAGGATAGAGACATTTTAATTTTTCGAGATTATTCGAAAGTCAATTTCTGAAAAGGCAAATATCTCCCGATCTATAGGAATCTGAGAGACAAAACTTATGTCACTTTGAGGGAACCTATAAGTCAACTTCATGTCAGATTGACGTCAATGTATGTCCAAGGGTTTGGAGGATAGAGACATTTTAATTTTTCGAGATTATTCGTAAGTCAATTTTTGAAAAGGCAAATATCTCCCGATCTGTAGGAATCTGAGAGACAAAACTTATGTTATTTTGAGGGAACCTATATGTCAACTTCATGTCAGAGTCACGTCAATGTATGTCCAAGGGTTTGGAGGATAGAGACATTTTAATGTTTCGAGATTATTCGTAAGTCAATTTATGAAAAGGTAAATATCTCCCGATCTGTAGGAATCTGAGAGACAAACCAAATGTCACTTTGAGGGAACGTATATGTCAACTTCATGTCTGAGTCACGTCAATGTATGTCCAAGGGTTTGGAGGATAGAGACATTTAAATTTTTCGAGATTATTCGAAAGTCAATTTCTGAAAAGGCAAATATCTCCTGATCTGTAGGAATCTGAGAGACAAAACTTATGTCACTTTGAGGGAACGTATATGTCAACTTTATGTCAGGGTCTCGTAAATGTATGTCCAAGAGTTTGGACAATAGAGACATTTTAATTTTTCGAGATTATTCGAAAGTCAATTTGTGAAAAGGCAAATATCTCCCGATCTGTAGGAATCTGGGAAACAAAACTTATGTCACTTTAAGGGAACGTATGTGTCAACTTCATGTCAGAGTCACGTGAATGTATGTCCAAGTGTTTGGAGGATAGAGACATTTCAGTTTTTCGAGATTATTCGAAATTCAATTTTTGAAAAGGCAAATATCTCCTGAGCTCTAAGAATCTGAGAGACATAACTTATGTCACTTTGAGGAAACGTATATGTCAACTTCATGTCAGAGTCACGTCAATGTATGTCCAAGGGTTTGGAGGATAGAGACATTTTAATTTTTCGAGATTATTCGAAAGTCAATTATTGAAAAGGCAATTATCTCCCGATCTCTATTAATCTGAGAGACAAAACTTATGTCACTTTGAGGGAACGTATATGTTAACTTCATGTCAGAGTCACGTCAATGTATGTCCAAGGGTTTGGAGGATAGAGACATTTTAATTTTTCGAGATTATTCGAAAGTCAATTTTTCAAAAGGCAAATATTTCCCGATCTGTAGGAATCTGAGAGACAAAACTTATGTCACTTTGAGGGATAGTTTATGGCATAGTCATGTGAGAGTCACGTCAATGTATGTCCAAGGGTTTGGAGGATATAGACATTTCAATTTTTCGAGATTATTCGAAAGTGAATTATTCAAAGGCAAATATCTACCGATCTGTAGGAATCTGAGAGACTAAACTTATGTCACTTTGATGGAACGCATATGTCATCGTCATGCCAGAGTCACGTCAATTTCTGTCCAAGGCTTTGGAGAATAGAGACAATTTAAATTCTTCGAGATTATTCGAAAGTCAATTTTTGAAAAGTTAAATATCTCCCGATCTGTATTAATCTGAGAAACAAAACATATGTCACTTTTAGGGAACGTATATGTGATCGTCATGTCAGAGTCACGTCATTGTAAGTCCAAGAGTTTGGAGGATAGAGACATTTTAATTTTTCGAGATTATTCGAAAGTCAATTTTTGAAAAGGCAAATATCTCCCGATCGGTAGGAATCTGAGAGACGAAACTTATGTCACTTTGAGGGAACGTATATGTCAACTTCATGTGAGAGTCTCGTCAATGTATGTCCAAGGGTTTCTAGGATAGAGGCATTTTAATTTTTCGAGATTATTCGAAAGTCAATTTTTGGAAAGGCAAATATCTCCCGATCTATAGTAATCTGAGAGACAGAACTTATGTCACTTTGAGGGAACTTACTTGTCATAGTCATGTCAGAGTCACGTAAATGTATGTCCAAGGGTTTGGAGGATAGAGACATTTAAATTTTTCGAGATTATTCGAAAGTCAATTTGTGAAAAGGCAAATATCTCCCGATCTGTAGGAATCTGGGAAACAAAACTTATGTCACTTTAAGTGAACGTATATGTCAACTTCATGTCAGAGTCACGTCAAGTTATGTCCAAGGGTTTGGAGGATAGAGACATTTAAATTTTTCGAGATTATTCGAAAGTCAATTTTTGAAAAGGCAAATATCTCCCGATCTGTAGAATCTGAGAGACAAACCTTATGTCACTTTGAGGGAACGTACTTGTCATAGTCATGTCATAGTCACGTAAATGTATGTCCAAGGGTTTGGGGGATAGAGAAATTTTAATTTTTCGAGATTATTCGAAAGTCAATTTTTGAAAAGGCAAATATCTCCCGATCTGTAGCAATCTGAGAGACAAAACTTATGTTTCTTTGAGGGAACCTATATGTCAACTTCATGTGAGAGTCTCGTCAATGTATGTCCAATGGTTTGGAGGATAGAGACATTTAAATTTTTAGAATTATTCGAAAGTCAATTTTTGTAAAGGCAAATATCTCCCGATCGGAAGGAATCTGAGAGACAAAACGTATGTTACTTTGAGGGAACCTATATGTCAACTTCATGTCAGAGTCACGTCAATGTATGTCCAAGGGTTTGGAGAATAGAGACATTTTAATTTTTCGAGATTATTCGAAAGTAAATTTCTGAAAAGGCAAATATCTCCCGATCTGTAGGAATCTGAGAGACAAAACTTATGTCACTTTGAGGGAACGTATATGTCAACTTTATGTCAGTGTCTCGTAAATGTATGTCCAAGAGTTTGGAGGATAGAGACATTTTAATTTTTCGAGATTATTCGAAAGTCAATTTGTGGAAAGGCAAATATCTCGCGATCTGTAATAATCTGAGAGACAAAACTTATGTCACTTTAAGGGAACTTATATGTCAACTTCATGTCACAGTCATGTCAATGTATGTCAAAGGGGTTGGAGGATAGAGACATTTTAATTCTTCGAGATTATTCGAAAGTCAATTTTTGAAAAGGCAAATATCTCCCGATCTGTAGAATCTGAGAGACAAAACTTATGTCACTTTAAGGGAACGTTTATGCCAACTTCATGTGAGAGTCTCGTCAATGTATGTCCAAGGGTTTGGAGGATAGAGACATTTTAATTTTTCGAGATTATTCGAAAGTCAATTTTTGAAGAGGCAAATATCTTCCGATCTGTAGCAAACTGAGAGACAAAACTTATGTCACTTTGAGGGAACGTTTATGCCAACTTCATGTGAGAGTCTCGTCAATGTATGTCCAAGGGTTTGGAGGATAGAGACATTTTAATTTTTCGAGATTATTCGAAAGTCAATTTTTGAAGAGGCAAATATCTCCCGATCTGTAGCAATCTGAGAGACAAAACTTATGTAAATTTGAGGGAACGTATATGTCAACTTCATGTGAGAGTCTCGTCAATGTATGTCCAAGGGTTTGGAGGATAGAGACATTATAATTTTTCGAGATTATTCGAAAGTCAATTTTTGAAAAGGCAAATATCTTCCGATCTGTAGCAAACTGAGAGACAAAACTTATGTCACTTTGAGGGAACGTTTATGCCAACTTCATGTGAGAGTCTCGTCAATGTATGTCCAAGGGTTTGGAGGATAGAGACATTTTAATTTTTCGAGATTATTCGAAAGTCAATTTTTGAAGAGGCAAATATCTCCCGATCTGTAGCAATCTGAGAGACAAAACTTATGTTACTTTGAGGGAACCTATATGTCAACTTCATGTCAGAGTCACGTCAATGTATGTCCAATGGTTTGGAGGATAGAGACATTTTAATTTATCGTGATTATTCGAAAGTCAATTTTTGAAAAGGCAAATATCTCCCGATCTGTTGGAATCTGAGAGACAAACCAAATGTCACTTTGAGGGAATGTATATGTCAACTTCATGTCAGAGTCACGTCAATGTATGTCCAAGGGTTTGGAGGATAGACACATTTTAATTTTTCGAGATTATTCGAAAGTCAATTTTTGAAAAGGCAAATATCTCCCGATCTGTAGAATCTGAGAGACAAAACTTATGTCACTTTCAGGGAACGTACTTGTCATAGTCATGTCAGAGTCACGTAAATGTATGTCCAAGGGTTTGGGGGATAGAGAAATTTTAAATTTTCGAGATTATTCGAAAGTCAATTTTTGAAAAGGCAAATATCTCCCGATCTGTAGGAATCTGAGAGACAAACCAAATGTCACTTTGAGGGAACGTATATGTCAACTTCATGTCAGAGTCACGTCAATGTATGTCCAAGGGTTTGGAGGATAGACACATTTAAATTTTTCGAGATTATTCGAAAGTCAATTTTTGAAAAGGCAAATATCTCCCGATCTCTAGGAATCTGAGAGACAAAACTTATGTCACTTTGAGGGAAAGTATATGTCAACTTCATGTGAGAGTCTCGTCAATGTATGTCCAAGGGTTTGGAGGATAGAGGCATTTTAATTTTTCGAGATTATTCGAAAGTCAATTTTTGGAAAGGCAAATATCTCCCGATCTATAGTAATCTGAGAGACAAAACTTATGTCACTTTGAGGGAACTTACCTGTCATAGTCACGTCAGAGTCACGTAAATGTATGTCCAAGGGTTTGGAGGATGGAGACATTTAAATTTTTCGAGATTATTCGAAAGTCAATTTGTGAAAAGGCAAATATCTCCCGATATGTAATAATCTTTGAGACAAAACTTATGTCACTTTGAGGGAACGTATGTGTCAACTTCATGTCAGAGTCACGTCAATGTATGTCCAAGGGTTTGAATTATAGAGACATTTACATTTTTCGAGATTATTCGAAAGTCAATTTTTGAAAAGGCAAATATCTTCCGATCTGTAGGAATCTGAGAGACAAAACTTATGTCACTTTGAGGGAACGTATATGTCAACTTCATGTGAGAGTCTCGTCAATGTATGTCCAAGGGTTTGGAGGATAGAGGCATTTTAATTTTTCGAGATTATTCGAAAGTCAAATTTTGGAAAGGCAAATATCTCCCGATCTATAGTTATCTGATAGATAAATCTTATGTTCCTTTGAGGGAACGTATATGTGAACTTCATGTCAGAGTCATGTCAATGTATGTCCAAGGGTTTGGAGGATAAAGACATTTTAATTTTTCGAGATTATTCGAAAGTCAATTTTTGAAAAGGCAAATATCTCGCGATCTGTAGGCATTTGAGAGACAGAACTTATGTCACTTTAAGGGAACGTATATGTCAACTTTATGTCAGAGTCACGTCAATATATGTCCAAGTGTTTGGAGGATAGAGACATTTGAATTCTTCGAGATTATTCCTAGGTCAATTTGTGAAAAGGCAAATATCTCCCAATCTGTAGGAATCTGAGGGACAAAACGTATGTCACTTTGAGGGAATGTATATGTCAACGTGATGTCAGAGTCATGTCAATGTATGTATGAAGGGTTTCGAGGATAGAGACATTTAAGTTTTTCGAGATTATTCGAAAATCAATTTTTGAAGAAGCAAATATCTCCCGATCTGTAGGAATCTGAGAGACATATCTTATGTCACTTTGAGGAAACGTATATGTCAACTTCATGTCTGAGTCACGTCAATGTATGTCCAAGGGGTTAGTGGATAGAGACATTTAAATTTAAGGAGATTATTCGAAAGTAAATTTGTGAAAAGGCAAATATCTCCCGATCTGTAGGAATCCCAGAGACAGAACTTATGTCACTTTGAGGAAACGTATATGTCAACTTCATGTCAGAGTCATGTCAATGAATGTCCAAGGGTTTGGAGGATAGAGACATTTTAATTTTTCGAGATTATTCGAAAGTCAATTTGTGAAAAGACAAATATCTCCCGATCTGTAGGAATCTGAGAGACAAAACGTATTTTACTTTGAGGGAACTTATAAGTCAACTTCATGTCTGAGTGACGTCAATGTATGTCCAAGGGTTTGGAGGATAGAGACATTTTAATTTTTCGAGATTATTCGTAAGTCAATTTTTTAAAAGGTAAATATCTCCCGATCTGTAGGAATCTGAGAGACAAACCAAATGCCACTTAGAGGGAACGTAAATGTCAACTTCATGTCTGAGTCACGTCAATATATGTCCAAGGGTTTGGAGGATGGAGACATTTTAATTTTTCGAGATTATTCGAAAGTCAATTTCTGAAAAGGCAAATATCTCCCGATCTGTAGGAATCTGAGAGACAAAACTTATGTCACTTTGAGGGAGCCTATTTGTCTAATTCAGGTCAGAGTCACGTAAATGTATGTAAAAGGGTTTGGAGGATAGAGACATTTAAATTTTTTGAGATTATTCGAAAGTCAATTTGTGAAAAGGCAAATATCTCCCGATCTGTAGGCATCCGAGAGACAAAACTTATGTCACTTTAAGGGAACGTATATGTCAACTTTATGTCAGAGTCACGTCAATATATGTCCAAGTGTTTGGAGGATAGAGACATTCGAATTTTTCGAGATTATTCCTAGGTCAATTTGTGAAAAGGCAAATATCTCCCAATCTGTAGGAATCTGAGGGACAAAACGTATGTCACTTTGAGGGAATGAATATGTCAACGTCATGTCAGAGTCATGTCAATGTATGTAAGAAGGGTTTCGAGAATAGAGACATTTCAGTTTTTCGAGATTATTCGAAATTCAATTTTTGAAAAGGCAAATATCTCCCGATCTATAGTAATCTGAGAGACAAAACTTATGTCACTTTAAGGGAACTTACCTGTCATAGTCATGTCAGAGTCACGTCAATGTATGTCCAATGGTTTGGAGTATAGAGACATTTTAATTTTTCGTGATTATTCGAAAGTCAATTTTTGAAAAGGCAAATATCTCCCTATCTGTAGGAATCTGAGAGACAATCCAAATGTCACTTTGAGGGAATGTATATGTCAACTTCATGTCAGAGTCACGTCAATGTATGTCCAAGGGTTTGGAGGATAGACACATTTTAATTTTTCGAGATTATTCGAAAGTCAATTTTTTAAAAGGCAAATATCTCCCGATCTGTAGAATCTGAGAGACAAAACTTATGTCACTTTTAGGGAACGTATTTGTCATAGTCATGTCAGAGTCACGTAAATGTATGTCCAAGGGTTTGGGGGATAGAGAAATTTTAATTTTTCGAGATTATTCGAAAGTCAATTTTTGAAAAGGCAAATTTCTCCCGATCTGTAGGAATCTGAGAGACAAATCATATGTCACTTTGAGGGAACGTATATGTCAACTTCATGTCAGAGTCACGTCAATGTATGTCCAAGGGTTTGGAGGATAGACACATTTTAATTTTTCGAGATTATTCGAAAGTCAATTTTTGAAAAGGCAAATATCTCCCGATCTCTAGGAATCTGAGAGACAAAACTTATGTCACTTTGAGGGAACCTATAAGTCAACTTCATGTCAGAGTGACGTCAATGTATGTCCAAAGGTTTGGAGGATAGAGACATTTTAATTTTTCGAGATTATTCGTAAGTCAATTTTTGAAAAGGTAAATATCTCCCGATCTGTAGGAATCTGAGAGACAAACCAAATGTCACTTTGAGGGAAAGTATATGTCAACTTCATGTCAGATTCACGTCAAAGTATGTCCAAGGGTTTGGAGGATAGAGGCATTTTAATTTTTCCAGATTATTCGAAAGTCAATTTCTGAAAAGGCAAATATCTCCCGATCTGTAGGAATCTGAGAGACAAGACTTATGTCACTTTGAGGGAACGTATATGTCAACATCATGTCAGAGTCAACTCAATGTATGTCCAAGGGTTTAGAGGATAAACACATTTAAAATTTTCGATATTATTCCAAAGTCAATTTTTGAAAAGGCAAATATATCCCGATCTGTATTAATCTGAGAGACAACACTTATGTCACATTGAGGGAAGGTATATGTCAACTTCATGTCAGAGTCACGTCAATGTATGTGAAAAGGTTTGGAGGATAGATATATTTTAATTTTTCGAAATTATTCGAAAGTCAATTTTTTAAAAGGCAAATATCTCCCGATCTGTAGGAATCTGAGAGACAAAACTTATGTCACTTTGAGGGAACGTATATGTCAACTTCATGTCAGAGTCACGTCAATGTATGTCCAAGGGTTTGGAGGATAGAGACATTTAAATTTTTCGAGATTATTCGAAAATCAATTTTTGAAAAGGCAAATATCTCCCGATCTGTAAGAATCTGAGAGACAAACCTGATGTCACTTTGAGATAACGTATATGTGAACTTCATGTCAGAGTCACGTCAATGTATGTCCAAGAGTTTGGAGGATAGAGACATTTTAATTTTTCGAGATTATTCGAAAGTCAATTTTTGAAACGGCAAATATATCCCGATCTGTTAGAATCTGAGAGACAAAACTTATGTCACTTTGAGGGAAAGTATATGTCAAATTCATGTCAGAGTCACGTCAATGTATGTCCAAGTGTTTGGAGGATAGAGATATTTTAATTTTTCGAGATTATTCGAAAATCAATTTATTAAAAGGCAAATATCTCCCGATCTGTAGGTATCTGAGAGACAAAACTTATGTCACTTTGAGGAAACGTATATGTCACTTCACGTCAGATTCACGTTAAAGTATGTCCAAGGGTTTGGAGGATAGAGGCATTTTAATTTTTCGAGATTATTCGAAAGTCAATTTTTGAAATGGCAAATATCTCCCGATCTGTAAGAATCTGAGAGACAAAACTTATGTCGCTTTGAGGGAACGTATATGTCAACTTCGTGTGAGAGTCACGTCAATGTATGTTCTAGGGTTTAGAGGATAAACACATTTTAATTTTTCGATATTATTCCAAAGTCAATTTTTGAAAAGGCAAATATATCCCGATCTGTAGGAATCTGAGTGACAACACTTATGTCACTTTGAGGGAACGTATATGTCAACTTCATGTCAGAGTCATGTCAATGTATGTCCAAGTGTTTGGAGGATAGAGATATTTTAATTTTTCGAGATTATTCGAAAGTCAATTTTTTAGAAGGCAAATATCTCCCGATCTGTAGGAATCTGAGAGACAAAACTTATGTCACTTTGAGGGAACGTATATGTCAACTTCATGTCAGAGTCACGTCAATGTATGTCCAAGAGTTTGGAGGATAGAGACATTTTAATTTTGCGAGATTATAAGAAAGTCAATTTTTGAAAAGGCAAATATCTCCCGATCTGTAGGAATCTGAGAGACAAAACATATGTCACTTTGAGGTAACGTATATGTCAACTTCATGTAAGAGGCACGTCAATGTATGTCCAAGGGTTTGGAGGATAGAGATATTTTAATTTTTCGAGATTATTCGAAAGTCAATTTTTGAAAAGGCAAATATCTCCCGATCTGTTAGAATCTGAGAGACAAAACTTATGTCACTTTGAGGTAACGTATATGTCAACTTCATGTCAGAGGCACGTCAATGTATGTCGAAGGGTTTGGTGGATAAAGATATTTTAATTTTTCGAGATTATTCGAAAGTCAATTTTTGAAAAAGGCAAATATCTCCCGATCTGTAGGAATCTGACAGACAAAACTTATGTCACTTTGATTTAATGTATATATCAACTTCATGTCAGAGGCACGTCAATGTATGTCCAAGGGTTTGGAGGATAGAGATATTTTAATTTTTCGAGTTTATTCGAAAGTCAATTTATGAAAAGGCAAATATCTCCCGATCTGTAGGAATCTGAGAGACAAAACTTATGTCACTTTGAGGGGACGTATATGTCAACTTCATGTCAGATTCACGTCAATGTATGTAAAAGGGTTTGGAGTATAGAGACATTTTAATTTTTTGATATTATTCGAAAGTCAATATTTGAAAAGGCAAATATCTCCCGATCTGTAGGAATCTGAGATACAAAACTTATGTCACTTTGAGGGAACGTATATGTCAACTTCATGTCAGAGTCACGTCAATGTATGTCCAAGCGTTTGGAGGATAGAGACATTTTAATTTTTCGAGATTATTCGAAAGTCAATTTATGAAAAGGCAAATATCTCCCGATCTGTAGGAATCTGAGAGACAAAACTTATGTCACTTTGAGGGAACGTATATATCAACTTCATATCAGGGTCACGTCAATGTATGTCCAAGGGTTTGGAGGATAGAGACATTTTAATTTTTCGAGTTTATTCGAAAGTCAATTTCTGAAAAGGCAAATATCTCCCGATCTGTAGGAATCTGAGAGACAAACCTGATGTCACTTTGAGGGAACGTATATGTCAACTTCATGTCAGAGTCTAGTCAATGTATGTCCAAGGGTTTGGAGGATAGACAAATTTAAATTTTTCGAGATTATTCGAAAGTCAATTTTTGAAAAGGCAAATATCTCCCGATCTGTAGGAATCTGAGAGACAAAACTTATGTCACTTTGAGGGAACGTATATGTCAACTTCATGTCAGAGTCACGTCAATGTATGTCCAAGGGGTTGGAGGATAGAGATATTTTAATTTTCGAGATTATTTGATAGTCAATTTTTGAAAAGGCAAATATCTCCCGATCTCTAGGAAACTGAGAGACAAACAATATGTCACTTTGGGGGAACGTATATGTCAACTTCATGTCAGACTCACGTCAATGTGTGTCTAAGTGTTTGGAGGACAGAGGCATTTTAATTTTGCAAGATTATTCGAAAGTCAATTTTTGAAAAGGCAAATATCTCCCGATCTGTAGAATCTGAGAGACACCACTTATGTCACTTTGAGGGAACCTATAAGTCAACTTCATGTCAGAGTGACGTCTATGTATGTCCAAGGGTTTGGAGGATAGAGACATTTTAATTTTTCGAGATTATTCGTAAGTCAATTTTTGAAAAGGTAAATATCTCCCGATCTGTAGGAATCTGAGAGACAAACCAAATGTCACTTTGAGGGAACGTATATGTCAACTTCATGTCTGAGTCACGTCAATGTATGTCCAAGGGTTTGGAGGATAGATAAATTTTAATTTTTCGAGATTATTCCAAAGTCAATATTTAAAGGCAAATATCTCCCTATCTGTAGGAATCTGATAAACAAAACATATGTCACTTTTAGGGAACGTATATGTGATCGTCATGTCAGAGTCACGTCAATGTAAGTCCAAGAGTTTGGAGGATAGAGACATTTTAATTTTTCGAGATTATTCGAAAGTTAATTTTTGAAAAGGCAAATATCTCCCGATCGGTAGGAATCTGAGAGACGAAACTTATGTCACTTTGAGGGAACGTATATGTCAACTTCACGTCAGAGTCACGTCAATGTATGTCCAAGGGTTTGGAGGATAGAGACATTTTAATTTTTCGAGATTATTCTAAAGTCAATTTTTGAAAAGGCAAATATCTCCCGATCTGTAGGAATCCCAGATACAAAACTTATGTCACTTTGAGAGAACGTACATGTCAACTTCACGTAAGAGTCACGTGTATGTACGTCCAAAGGTTTAGTGGATAGAGACATTTAAATTTTTCGAGATTATTCGAAAGTAATTTTTTGAAAAGGCAAATATCTCCCGATCTGTAGGAATCCCAGAGACAAAACTTATGTCACTTTGAGGGAACGTATATGTCAACTTCATGTCAGAGTCATGTCAATGTATGTCCAAGGGTTTGGAGGATAGAGACATTTTAATTTTTCGAGATTATTCGAAAGTCAATTTTTGAAAAGGCAAATATCTCCCGATCTGAAGGAATCTGAGAGACAAAACGTATGTTACTTTGAGGGAAAATATAAGTCAACCTCATGTCAGAGTGACGTCAATGTATGTCCAAGGGTTTGGAGGATAGAGACATTTTAATTTTTCGAGATTATTCGTAAGTCAATTTTTGAAAAGGTAAATATCTCCCGATCTGTAGGAATCTGAGAGACAAAGCAAATGTCACTTTGAGGGAACGTATATGTCAACTTCATGTCTGAGTCACGTTAATGTATGTCCAAGGGTTTGGAGGATAGAGACATTTTAATTTTTCGAGATTATTCGAAAGTCAATTTGTGAAAAGGCAAATATCTCCCGATCTGTAGGAATCTGAGAGACAAAACTTATGTCACTTTGAGGGAACGTATATGTCAACTTGATGTCAGAGTCTCTTAAATGTATGTCCAAGAGTTTGGAGGATAGAGACATTTAAATTTTTCGAGATTATTCGAAAGTCAATTTGTGGAAAGGCAAATATCTCGCGATCTGTAATAATCTGAGAGACAAAACTTATGTCACTTTAAGGGAACGTATATGTAAACTTCATGTCAGAGTCACGTCAATGTATGTCCAAAGGTTTGGAGGATAGAGACATTTGAATTTTTCGAGATTATTCGAAAGTCAATTTGTGAAAAGGCAAATATCTCCCGATCTGTAGGAATCTGGGAAACAAAACTTATGTCACTTTAAGTGAACGTATATGTCAACTTCATGTCAGAGTCACGTCAATGTATGTCCAAGGGTTTGGAGGATAGAGACATTTAAATTTTTCGAGATTATTCGAAAGTCAATTTTTGAAAAGGCAAATATTTCCCGATCTGTAGAATCTGAGAGACAAACCTTATGTCACTTTGAGGGAACGTACTTGTCATAGTCATGTCAGACACGTAAATGTATGTCGAAGGGTTTGGGGGATAGAGAAATTTTAATTATTCGAGATTATTCGAAAGTCAATTTTTGAAAAGGCAAATATCTCCCGATCTGTAGCAATCTGAGAGACAAAACTTATGTTACTTTGAGGGAACCTATATGTCAACTTCATGTAATAGTCACGTCAATGTATGTCCAATGGTTTGGAGGATAGAGACATTTTAATTTTTCGTGATTATTCGAAAGTCAATTTTTGAAAAGGCAAATATCTCCCGATCTGTAGGAATCTGAGAGACAAACCAAATGTCACTTTGAGGGAATGTATATGTCAACTTCATGTCAGAGTCACGTCAATGTATGTCCAAGGGTTTGGAGGATAGACACATTTTAATTTTTCGAGATTATTCGAAAGTCAATTTTTGAAAAGGCAAATATCTCCCGATCTGTAGAATCTGAGAGACAAAACTTATGTCACTTTTAGGGAACGTACTTGTCATAGTCATGTCAGAGTCACGTAAATGTATGTCCAAGGGTTTGGGGGATAGAGAAATTTTAATTTCTCGAGATTATTCGAAAGTCAATTTTTGAAAAGGCAAATATCTCCCGATCTCAAGGAATCTGAGAGACAAAACTTATGTCACTTTGAGGGAACGTATATGTCAACTTCATGTGAGAGTCTCGTTAATGTATGTCCAAGGGTTTGGAGGATAGAGGCATTTTAATTTTTCGAGATTATTCGAAAGTCAAATTTTGGAAAGGCAAATATCTCCCGATCTATAGTAATCTGATAGACAAAACTTATGTTACTTTGAGGGAACGTATATGTGAACTTCATGTCAGAGTCACGTCAATGTATGTCCAAGGGTTTGGAGGATAAAGACATTTTAATTATTCGAGATTATTCGAAAGTCAATTTTTGAAAAGGCAAATATCTCGCGATCTGTAAAAATCTGAGAGACAAAACTTATGTCACTTTGAGGGAGCCTATTTGTCACCTTCAGGTAAGAGTCACGTAAATGCATGTAAAAGGGTTTGGAGGTGAGAGACATTTAAATTTTTTGAGATTAGTCGAAAGTCAATTTGTGAAAAGGCAAATATCTCCCGATCTGTAGGCATTTGAGAGACAAAACTTATGTCACTTTAACGGAACGTATATGTCAACTTTATGTCAGAGTCACGTCAATATATGTCCAAGTGTTTGGAGGATAGAGACATTTGAATTTTTCGAGATTATTTCTAGGTCAATTTGTGAAAAGGCAAATATCTCCGAATCTGTAGGAATCTGAGGGACAAAACGTATGTCACTTTGAGGGAATGTATATGTCAACGTCATGTCAGAGTCATGTCAATGTATGTATGAAGGGTTTCGAGGATAGAGACATTTCAGTTTTTCGAGATTATTCGAAAATCAATTTTTGAAAAGGCAAATATCTCCCGATCTCTAGGAATCTGAGAGACATAACTTATGTCACTTTGAGGAAACGTATATGTCAACTTCACATCAGAGTCACGTCAATTTATGTCCAAGGCTTTGGAGAATAGAGACATTTTAAATTTTTCGAAATTATTCGAAAGTCAATTTTTGAAAAGTTAAATATCTCCCGATCTGTAGGAATCTGAGAAACAAAACATATGTCACTTTTAGGGAACGTATATGTGATCGTCATGTCAGAGTCACGTCAATGTAAGTCCAAGAGTTTGGAGGATAGAGACATTTTAATTTTTCGAGATTATTCGAAAGTCAATTTTTGAAAAGGCAAATATCTCCCGATCGGTAGGAATCTGAGAGACGAAACTTATGTCATTTTGAGGGAACGTATATGTCAACTTCACGTCAGAGTCACGTCAATGTATGCCCAAGGGTTTGGAGGATAGAGACATTTTAATTTTTCGTGATTATTAGTAAGTCAATTTTTGAAAAGGTAACTATCTCCCGATCTTTAGGAATCTGAGAGACAAACCAAATGTCACTTTGAGGGAACGTATATGTCAACTTCATGTCTGAGTCACGTCAATGTATGTCCAAGGGGTTAGTGGATAGAGACATTTAAATTTAAGGAGATTATTCGAAATTAAATTTGTGAAAAGGCAAATATCTCCCGATCTGTAGGAATCCCAGAGACAGAACTTATGTCACTTTGAGGGAACGTATATGTCAACTTCATGTCAGAGTCATGTCAATGTATGTCCAAGGGTTTGGAGGATAGAGACATTTTAATTTTTTGATATTATTCGAAAGTCAATTTATGAAAAGGAAAATATCTCCCGATCTCTAGGAATCTGAAAGACAAAACGTATGTTACTTTGAGGGAACCTATAAGTCAACTTCATGTCAGAGTGACGTCAATGTATGTCCAAAGGTTTGGAGGATAGAGACATTTTAATTTTTCGAGATTATTCGTAAGTCAATTTTTGAAAAGGTAAATATCTCCCGATCTGTAGGAATCTGAGAGACAAACCAAATGTCACTTTGAGGGAACGTATATGTCAACTTCATGTCAGATTCACGTCAAAGTATGTCCAAGGGTTTGGAGGATAGAGGCAAATAATTTTTCGAGATTATTCGAAAGTCAATTTCTGAAAAGGCAAATATCTCCCGATCTGTAGGAATCTGAGAGACAAGACTTATGTCACTTTGAGGGAACGTATATGTCAACTTCATGTCAGAGTCAACTCAATGTATGTCCAAGGGTTTAGAGGATAAACACATTTAAATTTTTCGATATTATTCCAAAGTCAATTTTTGAAAAGGCAAATATATCCCGATCTGTATTAATCTGAGAGACAACACTTATGTCACATTGAGGGAAGGTATATGTCAACTTCATGTCAGAGTCACGTCAATGTATGTCCAAGGGTTTGGAGGATAGAGACATTTAAATTTTTCGAGATTATTCGAAAGTCAATTTGTGAAAAGGCAAATATCTCCCGATCTGTAGGAATCTGAGAGACAAAACTTATGTCACTTTGAGGGAACGTATATGTCAACTTCATGTCAGAGTCGCGTCAATGTATGTCCAAGGGTTTGGAGGATAGAGACATTTAAATTTTTCGAGATTATTCGAAAATCAATTTTTGAAAAGGCAAATATCTCCCGATCTGTAAGAATCTGAGAGACAAACCTGATGTCACTTTGAGGTAACGTGTATGTGAACTTCATGTCAGAGTCACGTCAATGTATGTCCAAGAGTTTGGAGGATAGAGACATTTTAATTTTTCGAGATTATTCGAAAGTCAATTTTTGAAAAGGCAAATATATCCCGATCTGTTAGAATCTGAGTTACAAAACTTATGTCACTTTGAGGGAAAGTATATGTCAAATTCAAGTCAGAGTCACGTCAATGTATGTCCAAGTGTTTGGAGGATAGAGATATTTTAATTTTTCGAGATTATTCGAAAGTCAATTTTTTAAAAGGCAAATATCTCCCGATCTGTAGGTATCTGAGAGACGAAACTTATGTCACTTTGAGGAAACGTATATGTCACTTCACGTCAGATTCACGTCAAAGTATGTCCAAGGGTTTGGGGGATAGAGGCATTTTAATTTTTCGAGATTATTCGAAAGTCAATTTTTGAAATGGCAAATATCTCCCGATCTGTAGGAATCTGAGAGACAAAACTTATGTCGCTTTGAGGGAACGTATATGTCAACTTCGTGTGAGAGTCACGTCAATGTATGTCCTAGGGTTTAGAGGATAAACACATTTTAATTTTTCGATATTATTCCAAAGTCAATTTATGAAAAGGCAAATATATCCCGATCTGTATGAATCTGAGTGACAACACTTATGTCACTTTGAGGGAACGTATATGTCAACTTCATGTCAGAGTCATGTCAATGTATGTCCAAGTGTTTGGAGGATAGAGATATTTTAATTTTTCGAGATTATTCGAAAGTCAATTTTTTAAAGGCAAATATCTCCCGATCTGTAGGAATCTGAGAGACAAAACTTATGTCACTTTGAGGGAACGTATATGTCAACTTCATGTCAGAGTCACGTCAATGTATGTCCAAGAGTTTGGAGGATAGAGACATTTTAATTTTTCGAGATTATTCGAAAGTCAATTTTTGAAAAGGCAAATATCTCCCGATCTGTTAGAATCTGAGAGACAAAACTTATGTCACTTTGAGGTAACGTAAATGTCAACTTCATGTCAGAGGCACGTCAATGTATGTCCAAGGGTTTGGAGGATAGAGATATTTTAATTTTTCGAGATTATTCGAAAGTCAATTTTTGAAAAGGCAAATATCTCCCGATCTGTTAGAATCTGAGAGACAAAACTTATGTCACTTTGAGGGAAAGTATATGTCAAATTCATGTCAGAGTCACGTCAATGTATGTCCAAGTGTTTGGAGGATAGAGATATTTTAATTTTTCGAGATTATTCGAAAGTCAATTTTTTAAAAGGCAAATATCTCCCGATCTGTAGAATCTGAGAGACAAAACTTATGTTACTTTGAGGAAACGTATATGTGAACTTCATGTCAGAGTCACGTCAATGTATGTCCAAGGGTTTGGAGGATAAAGACATTTTAATTTTTCGAGATTATTCGAAAGTCAATTTTTGAAAAGGCAAATATGTCTCTCTCTGTAAAAATCTGAGAGACAAAACTTATGTCACTTTGAGGGAGCCTATTTGTCTAATTCAGGTCAGAGTCACGTAAATGTATGTAAAAGGGTTTGGAGGATAGACACATTTTAATTTTTCGAGATTATTCGAAAGTCAATTTTTGAAAAGGCAAATATCACCCGATCTGTAGAATCTGAGAGACTAAACTTATGACACTTTCAGGGAACATACTTGTCATAGTCATGTCAGAGTCACGTAAATGTATGTCCAAGGGTTTGGGGGATAGAGAAATTTTAATTTTTCGAGATTATTCGAAAGTCAATTTTTGAAAAGGCAAATATCTCCCGATTTGTATAAATCTGAGAGACAAACCAAATGTCACTTTGGTGGAACGTATATGTCAACTTCATGTGAGAGTCTCGTCAATGTATGTCCAAGGGTTTGGAGGATAGAGACATTTAAATTTTTCGAGATTATTCGAAAGTCAATTTTTGAAAAGGCAAATATCTCCCGATCTGTAGAATCTGAGAGACAAACCATATGTCACTTTGAGGAAACGTACTTGTCATAGTCATGTCAGAGTCACGTAAATGTATGTCCAAGGGTTTGGGGGATAGAGAAATTTTAATTTTTCCAGATTATTCGAAAGTCAATTTTTGAAAAGGCAAATATCTCCCGATCTGTAGCAATCTGAGAGACAAAACTTACGATACTTTGAGGGAACCTATATGTCAACTTCATGTCAGAGTCACGTCAATATATGTCCAAGATTTTGGAGGATAGAGACATTTTAATTTTTCGAGATTATTCGAAAGTCAATTTTTGAAAAGGCAAATATCTCCCGATCTGTAGAATCTGAGAGACTAAACTTATGACACTTTCAGGGAACATACTTGTCATAGTCATGTCAGAGTCACGTAAATGTATGTCCAAGGGTTTGGGGGATAGAGAAATTTTAATTTTTCGAGATTATTCGAAAGTCAATTTTTGAAAAGGCAAATATCTCCCGATCTGTATAAATCTGAGAGACAAACCAAATGTCACTTTGAGGGAACGTATATGTCAACTTCATGTGAGAGTCTCGTCAATGTATGTCCAAGGGTTTGGAGGATAGAGACATTTAAATTTTTCGAGATTATTCGAAAGTCAATTTTTGAAAAGGCAAATATCTCCCGATCTGTAGAATCTGAGAGACAAACCATATGTCACTTTGAGGAAACGTACTTGTCATAGTCATGTCAGAGTCACGTAAATGTATGTCCAAGGGTTTGGGGGATAGAGAAATTTTAATTTTTCCAGATTATTCGAAAGTCAATTTTTGAAAAGGCAAATATCTCCCGATCTGTAGCAATCTGAGAGACAAAACTTATGATACTTTGAGGGAACCTATATGTCAACTTCATGTCAGAGTCAGGTCAATGTATGTCCAAGGGTTTGGAGGATAAAGACATTTTAATTTTTCGAGATTATTCGAAAGTCAATTTTTGAAAAGGCAAATATCTCCCGATCTGTAGGAATCTGAGAGACAAACCTTATGTCACTTTGAGGGAACGTATATGTCAACTTCATGTGAGAGTCTCGTCAATGTATGTCCAAGGGTTTGGAGGATAGAGGCATTTAAATTTTTAGAGATTAATCGAAAGTCAATTTTTAAAAGGTAAATATCTCCCGATCTGTAGGAATCTGAGAGACTAACCTTATGTCACTTTGAGGGAACGTATGTGTCAACTTCATGTGAGAGTCTCGTCAATGTATGTCCAAGGGTTTGGAGGATAGAGGCATTTTAATTTTTCGAGATTATTCGAAAGTAAAATTTTGGAAAAGGCAAATATCTCCCGATCTATAGTAATCTGATAGACAAAACTTATGTTACTTTGAGGGAACGTAATTGTGAACTTCATGTCAGAGTCACGTCAATGTATGTCCAAGGGTTTGGAGGATAAAGACATTTTAATTTTTCGAGATTATTCGAAAGTCAATTTTTGAAAAGGCAAATATCTCGCTATCTGTAAAAATCTGAGAGACAAAACTTATGTCACTTTGAGGGAGCCTATTTGTCTAATTCAGGTCAGAGTCACGTAAATGTATGTAAAAGGGTTTGGAGGATAGACACTTTTTAATTTTTCGAGATTATTCGAAAGTCAATTTTTGAAAAGGCAAATATCTCCCGATCTGTAGAATCTGAGAGACAAAACTTATGATACTTTCAGGGAACATACTTGTCATAGTCATGTCAGAGTCACGTAAATGTATGTCCAAGGGTTTGGGGGATAGAGAAATTTTAATTTTTCGAGATTATTCTAAAGTCAATTTTTGAAAAGGCAAATATCTCCCGATCTGTAGGCATCCGAGAGACAAAACTTATGTCACTTTAAGGGAACGTATATGTCAACTTTATGTCAGAGTCACGTCAATTTATGTCCAAGTGTTTGGAGGATAGAGACATTTGAATTTTTCGAGATTATTCCTAGGTCAATTTGTGAAAAGGCAAATATCTCCCAATCTGTAGGAATCTGAGGGGCAAAACGTATGTCACTTTTAGGGAACGTATTTGTCATAGTCATGTCAGAGTCACGTAAATGTATGTCCAAGGGTTTGGGGGATAGAGAAATTTTAATTTTTCGAGATTATTCGAAAGTCAATTTTTGAAAAGGCAAATATCTCCCGATCTGTAGGAATCTGAGAGACAAATCATATGTCACTTTGAGGGAACGTATATGTCAACTTCATGTCAGAGTCACGTCAATGTATGTCCAAGGGTTTGGAGGATAGACACATTTTAATTTTTCGAGATTATTCGAAAGTCAATTTTTGAAAAGGCAAATATCTCCCGATCTCTAGGAATCTGAGAGACAAAACTTATGTCACTTTGAGGGAACCTATAAGTCAACTTCATGTCAGAGTGACGTCAATGTATGTCCAAAGGTTTGGAGGATAGAGACATTTTAATTTTTCGAGATTATTCGTAAGTCAATTTTTGAAAAGGTAAATATCTCCCGATCTGTAGCAATCTGAGAGACAAACCAAATGTCACTTTGAGGGAAAGTATATGTCAACTTCATGTCAGATTCACGTCAAAGTATGTCCAAGGGTTTGGAGGATAGAGGCATTTTAATTTTTCCAGATTATTCGAAAGTCAATTTCTGAAAAGGCAAATATCTCCCGATCTGTAGGAATCTGAGAGACAAGACTTATGTCACTTTGAGGGAACGTATATGTCAACATCATGTCAGAGTCAACTCAATGTATGTCCAAGGGTTTAGAGGATAAACACATTTAAAATTTTCGATATTATTCCAAAGTCAATTTTTGAAAAGGCAAATATATCCCGATCTGTATTAATCTGAGAGACAACACTTATGTCACATTGAGGGAAGGTATATGTCAACTTCATGTCAGAGTCACGTCAATGTATGTGAAAAGGTTTGGAGGATAGATATATTTTAATTTTTCGAAATTATTCGAAAGTCAATTTTTTAAAAGGCAAATATCTCCCGATCTGTAGGAATCTGAGAGACAAAACTTATGTCACTTTGAGGGAACGTATATGTCAACTTCATGTCAGAGTCACGTCAATGTATGTCCAAGGGTTTGGAGGATAGAGACATTTAAATTTTTCGAGATTATTCGAAAATCAATTTTTGAAAAGGCAAATATCTCCCGATCTGTAAGAATCTGAGAGACAAACCTGATGTCACTTTGAGATAACGTATATGTGAACTTCATGTCAGAGTCACGTCAATGTATGTCCAAGAGTTTGGAGGATAGAGACATTTTAATTTTTCGAGATTATTCGAAAGTCAATTTTTGAAACGGCAAATATATCCCGATCTGTTAGAATCTGAGAGACAAACCTTATGTCACTTTGAGGGAAAGTATATGTCAAATTCATGTCAGAGTCACGTCAATGTATGTCCAAGTGTTTGGAGGATAGAGATATTTTAATTTTTCGAGATTATTCGAAAATCAATTTTTTAAAAGGCAAATATCTCCCGATCTGTAGGTATCTGAGAGACAAAACTTATGTCACTTTGAGGAAACGTATATGTCACTTCACGTCAGATTCACGTCAAAGTATGTCCAAGGGTTTGGAGGATAGAGGCATTTTAATTTTTCGAGATTATTCGAAAGTCAATTTTTGAAATGGCAAATATCTCCCGATCTGTAGGAATCTGAGAGACAAAACTTATGTCGCTTTGAGGGAACGTATATGTCAACTTCGTGTGAGAGTCACGTCAATGTATGTTCTAGGGTTTAGAGGATAAACACATTTTAATTTTTCGATATTATTCCAAAGTCAATTTTTGAAAAGGCAAATATATCCCGATCTGTAGGAATCTGAGTGACAACACTTATGTCACTTTGAGGGAACGTATATGTCAACTTCATGTCAGAGTCATGTCAATGTATGTCCAAGTGTTTGGAGGATAGAGATATTTTAATTTTTCGAGATTATTCGAAAGTCAATTTTTTAAAAGGCAAATATCTCCCGATCTGTAGGAATCTGAGAGACAAAACTTATGTCACTTTGAGGGAACGTATATGTCAACTTCATGTCAGAGTCACGTCAATGTATGTCCAAGAGTTTGGAGGATAGAGACATTTTAATTTTGCGAGATTATAAGAAAGTCAATTTTTGAAAAGGCAAATATCTCCCGATCTGTAGGAATCTGAGAGACAAAACATATGTCACTTTGAGGTAACGTATATGTCAACTTCATGTCAGAGGCACGTCAATGTATGTCCAAGGGTTTGGAGGATAAAGACATTTTAATTTTTCGAGATTATTCGAAAGTCAATTTTTGAAAAGGCAAATATCTCGCTATCTGTAAAAATCTAAGAGACAAAACTTATGTCACTTTGAGGGAGCCTATTTGTCTAATTCAGGTGAGAGTCACGTAAATGTATGTAAAAGGGTTTGGAGGATAGACACTTTTTAATTTTTCGAGATTATTCGAAAGTCAATTTTTGAAAAGGCAAATATCTCCCGATCTGTAGAATCTGAGAGACAAAACTTATGACACTTTCAGGGAACATACTTGTCATAGTCATGTCAGAGTCACGTAAATGTATGTCCAAGGGTTTGGGGGTTAGAGAAATTTTAATTTTTCGAGATTATTCTAAAGTCAATTTTTGAAAAGGCAAATATCTCCCGATCTGTAGGCATCCGAGAGACAAAACTTATGTCACTTTAAGGGAACGTATATGTCAACTTTATTTCAGAGTCACGTCAATATATGTCCAAGTGTTTGGAGGATAGAGACATTTGAATTTTTCGAGATTATTCCTAGGTCAATTTGTGAAAAGGCAAATATCTCCCAATCTGTAGGAATCTGAGGGGCAAAACGTATGTCACTTTTAGGGAACGTATTTGTCATAGTCATGTCAGAGTCACGTAAATGTATGTCCAAGGGTTTGGGGGATAGAGAAATTTTAATTTTTCGAGATTATTCGAAAGTCAATTTTTGAAAAGGCAAATATCTCCCGATCTGTAGGAATCTGAGAGACAAATCATATGTCACTTTGAGGGAACGTATATGTCAACTTCATGTCAGAGTCACGTCAATGTATGTCCAAGGGTTTGGAGGATAGACACATTTTAATTTTTCGAGATTATTCGAAAGTCAATTTTTGAAAAGGCAAATATCTCCCGATCTCTAGGAATCTGAGAGACAAAACTTATGTCACTTTGAGGGAACCTATAAGTCAACTTCATGTCAGAGTGACGTCAATGTATGTCCAAAGGTTTGGAGGATAGAGACATTTTAATTTTTCGAGATTATTCGTAAGTCAATTTTTGAAAAGGTAAATATCTCCCGATCTGTAGCAATCTGAGAGACAAACCAAATGTCACTTTGAGGGAAAGTATATGTCAACTTCATGTCAGATTCACGTCAAAGTATGTCCAAGGGTTTGGAGGATAGAGGCATTTTAATTTTTCCAGATTATTCGAAAGTCAATTTCTGAAAAGGCAAATATCTCCCGATCTGTAGGAATCTGAGAGACAAGACTTATGTCACTTTGAGGGAACGTATATGTCAACTTCATGTCAGAGTCAACTCAATGTATGTCCAAGGGTTTAGAGGATAAACACATTTAAAATTTTCGATATTATTCCAAAGTCAATTTTTGAAAAGGCAAATATATCCCGATCTGTATTAATCTGAGAGACAACACTTATGTCACATTGAGGGAAGGTATATGTCAACTTCATGTCAGAGTCACGTCAATGTATGTGAAAAGGTTTGGAGGATAGATATATTTTAATTTTTCGAAATTATTCGAAAGTCAATTTTTTAAAAGGCAAATATCTCCCGATCTGTAGGAATCTGAGAGACAAAACTTATGTCACTTTGAGGGAACGTATATGTCAACTTCATGTCAGAGTCACGTCAATGTATGTCCAAGGGTTTGGAGGATAGAGACATTTAAATTTTTCGAGATTATTCGAAAATCAATTTTTGAAAAGGCAAATATCTCCCGATCTGTAAGAATCTGAGAGACAAACCTGATGTCACTTTGAGATAACGTATATGTGAACTTCATGTCAGAGTCACGTCAATGTATGTCCAAGAGTTTGGAGGATAGAGACATTTTAATTTTTCGAGATTATTCGAAAGTCAATTTTTGAAACGGCAAATATATCCCGATCTGTTAGAATCTGAGAGACAAAACTTATGTCACTTTGAGGGAAAGTATATGTCAAATTCATGTCAGAGTCACGTCAATGTATGTCCAAGTGTTTGGAGGATAGAGATATTTTAATTTTTCGAGATTATTCGAAAATCAATTTTTTAAAAGGCAAATATCTCCCGATCTGTAGGTATCTGAGAGACAAAACTTATGTCACTTTGAGGAAACGTATATGTCACTTCACGTCAGATTCACGTCAAAGTATGTCCAAGGGTTTGGAGGATAGAGGCATTTTAATTTTTCGAGATTATTCGAAAGTCAATTTTTGAAATGGCAAATATCTCCCGATCTGTAGGAATCTGAGAGACAAAACTTATGTCGCTTTGAGGGAACGTATATGTCAACTTCGTGTGAGAGTCACGTCAATGTATGTTCTAGGGTTTAGAGGATAAACACATTTTAATTTTTCGATATTATTCCAAAGTCAATTTTTGAAAAGGCAAATATATCCCGATCTGTAGGAATCTGAGTGACAACACTTATGTCACTTTGAGGGAACGTATATGTCAACTTCATGTCAGAGTCATGTCAATGTATGTCCAAGTGTTTGGAGGATAGAGATATTTTAATTTTTCGAGATTATTCGAAAGTCAATTTTTTAAAAGGCAAATATCTCCCGATCTGTAGGAATCTGAGAGACAAAACTTATGTCACTTTGAGGGAACGTATATGTCAACTTCATGTCAGAGTCACGTCAATGTATGTCCAAGAGTTTGGAGGATAGAGACATTTTAATTTTGCGAGATTATAAGAAAGTCAATTTTTGAAAAGGCAAATATCTCCCGATCTGTAGGAATCTGAGAGACAAAACATATGTCACTTTGAGGTAACGTATATGTCAACTTCATGTCAGAGGCACGTCAATGTATGTCCAAGGGTTTGGAGGATAGAGATATTTTAATTTTTCGAGATTATTCGAAAGTCAATTTTTGAAAAGGCAAATATCTCCCGATCTGTTAGAATCTGAGAGACAAAACTTATGTCACTTTGAGGTAACGTATATGTCAACTTCATGTCAGAGGCACGTCAATGTATGTCGAAGGGTTTGGTGGATAAAGATATTTTAATTTTTCGAGATTATTGGAAAGTCAATTTTTGAAAAAGGCAAATATCTCCCGATCTGTAGGAATCTGACAGACAAAACTTATGTCACTTTGATTTAATGTATATATCAACTTCATGTCAGAGGCACGTCAATGTATGTCCAAGGGTTTGGAGGATAGAGATATTTTAATTTTTCGAGTTTATTCGAAAGTTAATTTTTGAAAAGGCAAATATCTCCCGATCTGTAGGAATCTGAGAGACAAAACTTATGTCACTTTGAGGGGACGTATATGTCAACTTCATGTCAGATTCACGTCAATGTATGTAAAAGGGTTTGGAGTATAGAGACATTTTAATTTTTTGATATTATTCGAAAGTCAATATTTGAAAAGGCAAATATCTCCCGATCTGTAGGAATCTGAGATACAAAACTTATGTCACTTTGAGGGAACGTATATGTTAACTTCATGACAAAGTCACGTCAATGTATGTCCAAAGGTTTGGAGGATAGAGATATTTTAATTTTTCGAGATTATTCGAAAGTCAATTTTTTAAAATTCAAACATCTCCCGATCTGAACGAATCTGAGAGACAACACTTATGTCACTTTGAGGGAACGTATATGTCAACTTCATGTCAGAGTCACGTCAATGTATGTCCAAGCGTTTGGAGGATAGAGACATTTTAATTTTTCGAGATTATTCGAAAGTCAATTTATGAAAAGGCAAATATCTCCCGATCTGTAGGAATCTGAGAGACAAAACTTATGTCACTTTGAGGGAACGTATATATCAACTTCATATCAGGGTCACGTCAATGTATGTCCAAGGGTTTGGAGGATAGAGACATTTTAATTTTTCGAGATTATTCGAAAGTCAATTTCTGAAAAGGCAAATATCTCCCGATCTGTAGGAATCTGAGAGACAAACCTGATGTCACTTTGAGGGAACGTATATGTCAACTTCATGTCAGAGTCTAGTCAATGTATGTCCAAGGGTTTGGAGGATAGACAAATTTAAATTTTTCGAGATTATTCGAAAGTCAATTTTTGAAAAGGCAAATATCTCCCGATCTGTAGGAATCTGAGAGACAAAACTTATGTCACTTTGAGGGAACGTATATGTCAACTTCATGTCAGAGTCACGTCAATGTATGTCCAAGGGGTTGGAGGATAGAGATATTTTAATTTTCGAGATTATTTGATAGTCAATTTTTGAAAAGGCAAATATCTCCCGATCTCTAGGAAACTGAGAGACAAACAATATGTCACTTTGGGGGAACGTATATGTCAACTTCATGTCAGACTCACGTCAATGTGTGTCCAAGTGTTTGGAGGACAGAGGCATTTTAATTTTGCAAGATTATTCGAAAGTCAATTTTTGAAAAGGCAAATATCTCCCGATCTGTAGAATCTGAGAGACACCACTTATGTCACTTTGAGGGAACCTATAAGTCAACTTCATGTCAGAGTGACGTCTATGTATGTCCAAGGGTTTGGAGGATAGAGACATTTTAATTTTTCGAGATTATTCGTAAGTCAATTTTTGAAAAGGTAAATATCTCCCGATCTGTAGGAATCTGAGAGACAAACCAAATGTCACTTTGAGGGAACGTATATGTCAACTTCATGTCTGAGTCACGTCAATGTATGTCCAAGGGTTTGGAGGATAGATAAATTTTAATTTTTCGAGATTATTCCAAAGTCAATATTTAAAGGCAAATATCTCCCTATCTGTAGGAATCTGATAAACAAAACATATGTCACTTTTAGGGAACGTATATGTGATCGTCATGTCAGAGTCACGTCAATGTAAGTCCAAGAGTTTGGAGGATAGAGACATTTTAATTTTTCGAGATTATTCGAAAGTTAATTTTTGAAAAGGCAAATATCTCCCGATCGGTAGGAATCTGAGAGACGAAACTTATGTCACTTTGAGGGAACGTATATGTCAACTTCACGTCAGAGTCACGTCAATGTATGTCCAAGGGTTTGGAGGATAGAGACATTTTAATTTTTCGAGATTATTCTAAAGTCAATTTTTGAAAAGGCAAATATCTCCCGATCTGTAGGAATCCCAGATACAAAACTTATGTCACTTTGAGAGAACGTACATGTCAACTTCACGTAAGAGTCATGTGTATGTACGTCCAAGGGTTTAGTGGATAGAGACATTTAAATTTTTCGAGATTATTCGAAAGTAATTTTTTGAAAAGGCAAATATCTCCCGATCTGTAGGAATCCCAGAGACAAAACTTATGTCACTTTGAGGGAACGTATATGTCAACTTCATGTCAGAGTCATGTCAATGTATGTCCAAGGGTTTGGAGGATAGAGACATTTTAATTTTTCGAGATTATTCGAAAGTCAATTTTTGAAAAGGCAAATATCTCCCGATCTGTAGGAATCTGAGAGACAAAACGTATGTTACTTTGAGGGAAAATATAAGTCAACCTCATGTCAGAGTGACGTCAATGTATGTCCAAGGGTTTGGAGGATAGAGACATTTTAATTTTTCGAGATTATTCGTAAGTCAATTTTTGAAAAGGTAAATAACTCCCGATCTGTAGGAATCTGAGAGACAAACCAAATGTCACTTTGAGGGAACGTATATGTCAACTTCATGTCTGAGTCACGTTAATGTATGTCCAAGGGTTTGGAGGATAGAGACATTTTAATTTTTCGAGATTATTCGAAAGTCAATTTGTGAAAAGGCAAATATCTCCCGATCTGTAGGAATCTGAGAGACAAAACTTATGTCACTTTGAGGGAACGTATATGTCAACTTGATGTCAGAGTCTCGTAAATGTATGTCCAAGAGTTTGGAGGATAGAGACATTTAAATTTTTCGAGATTATTCGAAAGTCAATTTGTGGAAAGGCAAATATCTCGCGATCTGTAATAATCTGAGAGACAAAACTTATGTCACTTTAAGGGAACGTATATGTAAACTTCATGTCAGAGTCACGTCAATGTATGTCCAAAGGTTTGGAGGATAGAGACATTTGAATTTTTCGAGATTATTCGAAAGTCAATTTGTGAAAAGGCAAATATCTCCCGATCTGTAGGAATCTGGGAAACAAAACTTATGTCACTTTAAGTGAACGTATATGTCAACTTCATGTCAGAGTCACGTCAATGTATGTCCAAGGGTTTGGAGGATAGAGACATTTAAATTTTTCGAGATTATTCGAAAGTCAATTTTTGAAAAGGCAAATGTTTCCCGATCTGTAGAATCTGAGAGACAAACCTTATGTCACTTTGAGGGAACGTACTTGTCATAGTCATGTCAGTCACGTAAATGTATGTCGAAGGGTTTGGGGGATAGAGAAATTTTAATTATTCGAGATTATTCGAAAGTCAATTTTTGAAAAGGCAAATATCTCCCGATCTGTAGCAATCTGAGAGACAAAACTTATGTTACTTTGAGGGAACCTATATGTCAACTTCATGTAATAGTCACGTCAATGTATGTCCAATGGTTTGGAGGATAGAGACATTTTAATTTTTCGTGATTATTCGAAAGTCAATTTTTGAAAAGGCAAATATCTCCCGATCTGTATTAATCTGAGAGACAAACCAAATGTCACTTTGAGGGAATGTATATGTCAACTTCATGTCAGAGTCACGTCAATGTATGTCCAAGGGTTTGGAGGATAGACACATTTTAATTTTTCGAGATTATTCGAAAGTCAATTTTTGAAAAGGCAAATATCTCCCGATCTGTAGAATCTGAGAGACAAAACTTATGTCACTTTGAGGAAACGTATATGTCAACTTCACATCAGAGTCACGTCAATTTATGTCCAAGGCTTTGGAGAATAGAGACATTTTAAATTTTTCGAAATTATTCGAAAGTCAATTTTTGAAAAGTTAAATATCTCCCGATCTGTAGGAATCTGAGAAACAAAACATATGTCACTTTTAGGGAACGTATATGTGATCGTCATGTCAGAGTCACGTCAATGTAAGTCCAAGAGTTTGGAGGATACAGACATTTTAATTTTTCGAGATTATTCGAAAGTCAATTTTTGAAAAGGCAAATATCTCCCGATCGGTAGGAATCTGAGAGACGAAACTTATGTCATTTTGAGGGAACGTATATGTCAACTTCACGTCAGAGTCACGTCAATGTATGCCCAAGGGTTTGGAGGATAGAGACATTTTAATTTTTCGTGATTATTAGTAAGTCAATTTTTGAAAAGGTAACTATCTCCCGATCTTTAGGAATCTGAGAGACAAACCAAATGTCACTTTGAGGGAACGTATATGTCAACTTCATGTCTGAGTCACGTCAATGTATGTCCAAGGGGTTAGTGGATAGAGACATTTAAATTTAAGGAGATTATTCGAAATTAAATTTGTGAAAAGGCAAATATCTCCCGATCTGTAGGAATCCCAGAGACAGAACTTATGTCACTTTGAGGGAACGTATATGTCAACTTCATGTCAGAGTCATGTCAATGTATGTCCAAGGGTTTGGAGGATAGAGACATTTTAATTTTTTGATATTATTCGAAAGTCAATTTATGAAAAGGAAAATATCTCCCGATCTGTAGGAATCTGAAAGACAAAACGTATGTTACTTTGAGGGAACCTATAAGTCAACTTCATGTCAGAGTGACGTCAATGTATGTCCAAAGGTTTGGAGGATAGAGACATTTTAATTTTTCGAGATTATTCGTAAGTCAATTTTTGAAAAGGTAAATATCTCCCGATCTGTAGGAATCTGAGAGACAAACCAAATGTCACTTTGAGGTAACGTATATGTCAACTTCATGTCAGATTCACGTCAAAGTATGTCCAAGGGTTTGGAGGATAGAGGCATTTTAATTTTTCGAGATTATTCGAAAGTCAATTTCTGAAAAGGCAAATATCTCCCGATCTGTAGGAATCTGAGAGACAAGACTTATGTCACTTTGAGGGAACGTATATGTCAACTTCATGTCAGAGTCAACTCAATGTATGTCCAAGGGTTTAGAGGATAAACACATTTAAATTTTTCGATATTATTCCAAAGTCAATTTTTGAAAAGGCAAATATATCCCGATCTGTATTAATCTGAGAGACAACACTTATGTCACATTGAGGGAAGGTATATGTCAACTTCATGTCAGAGTCACGTCAATGTATGTCCAAGGGTTTGGAGGATAGAGACATTTAAATTTTTCGAGATTATTCGAAAGTCAATTTGTGAAAAGGCAAATATCTCCCGATCTGTAGGAATCTGAGAGACAAAACTTATGTCACTTTGAGGGAACGTATATGTCAACTTCATGTCAGAGTCGCGTCAATGTATGTCCAAGGGTTTGGAGGATAGAGACATTTAAATTTTTCGAGATTATTCGAAAATCAATTTTTGAAAAGGCAAATATCTCCCGATCTGTAAGAATCTGAGAGACAAACCTGATGTCACTTTGAGGTAACGTGTATGTGAACTTCATGTCAGAGTCACGTCAATGTATGTCCAAGAGTTTGGAGGATAGAGACATTTTAATTTTTCGAGATTATTCGAAAGTCAATTTTTGAAAAGGCAAATATATCCCGATCTGTTAGAATCTGAGTTACAAAACTTATGTCACTTTGAGGGAAAGTATATGTCAAATTCAAGTCAGAGTCACGTCAATGTATGTCCAAGTGTTTGGAGGATAGAGATATTTTAATTTTTCGAGATTATTCGAAAGTCAATTTTTTAAAAGGCAAATATCTCCCGATCTGTAGGTATCTGAGAGACGAAACTTATGTCACTTTGAGGAAACGTATATGTCACTTCACGTCAGGTTCACGTCAAAGTATGTCCAAGGGTTTGGGGGATAGAGGCATTTTAATTTTTCGAGATTATTCGAAAGTCAATTTTTGAAATGGCAAATATCTCCCGATCTGTAGGAATCTAAGAGACAAAACTTATGTCGCTTTGAGGGAACGTATATGTCAACTTCGTGTGAGAGTCACGTCAATGTATGTCCTAGGGTTTAGAGGATAAACACATTTTAATTTTTCGATTTTATTCCAAAGTCAATTTTTGAAAAGGCAAATATATCCCGATCTATATGAATCTGAGTGACAACACTTATGTCACTTTGAGGGAACGTATATGTCAACTTCATGTCAGAGTCATGTCAATGTATGTCCAAGTGTTTGGAGGATAGAGATATTTTAATTTTTCGAGATTATTCGAAAGTCAATTTTTTAAAGGCAAATATCTCCCGATCTGTAGGAATCTGAGAGACAAAACTTATGTCACTTTGAGGGAACGTATATGTCAACTTCATGTCAGAGTCACGTCAATGTATGTACAAGAGTTTGGAGGATAGAGACATTTTAATTTTTCGAGATTATTCGAAAGTCAATTTTTGAAAAGGCAAATATCTCCCGATCTGTTAGAATCTGAGAGACAAAACTTATGTCACTTTGAGGTAACGTAAATGTCAACTTCATGTCAGAGGCACGTCAATGTATGTCCAAGGGTTTGGAGGATAGAGATATTTTAATTTTTCGAGATTATTCGAAAGTCAATTTTTGAAAAGGCAAATATCTCCCGATCTGTTAGAATCTGAGAGACAAAACTTATGTCACTTTGAGGTAACGTAAATGTCAAATTCATGTCAGAGTCACGTCAATGTATGTCCAAGTGTTTGGAGGATAGAGATATTTTAATTTTTCGAGATTATTCGAAAGTCAATTTTTTAAAAGGCAAATATCTCCCGATCTGTAGAATCTGAGAGACAAAACTTATGTTACTTTGAGGAAACGTATATGTGAACTTCATGTCAGAGTCACGTCAATGTATGTCCAAGGGTTTGGAGGATAAAGACATTTTAATTTTTCGAGATTATTCGAAAGTCAATTTTTGAAAAGGCAAATATGTCTCTCTCTGTAAAAATCTGAGAGACAAAACTTATGTCACTTTGAGGGAGCCTATTTGTCTAATTCAGGTCAGAGTCACGTAAATGTATGTAAAAGGGTTTGGAGGATAGACACATTTTAATTTTTCGAGATTATTCGAAGTCAATTTTTGAAAAGGCAAATATCACCCGATCTGTAGAATCTGAGAGACTAAACTTATGACACTTTCAGGGAACATACTTGTCATAGTCATGTCAGAGTCACGTAAATGTATGTCCAAGGGTTTGGGGGATAGAGAAATTTTAATTTTTCGAGATTATTCGAAAGTCAATTTTTGAAAAGGCAAATATCTCCCGATCTGTATAAATCTGAGAGACAAACCAAATGTCACTTTGGTGGAACGTATATGTCAACTTCATGTGAGAGTCTCGTCAATGTATGTCCAAGGGTTTGGAGGATAGAGACATTTAAATTTTTCGAGATTATTCGAAAGTCAATTTTTGAAAAGGCAAATATCTCCCGATCTGTAGAATCTGAGAGACAAACCATATGTCACTTTGAGGAAACGTACTTGTCATAGTCATGTCAGAGTCACGTAAATGTATGTCCAAGGGTTTGGGGGATAGAGTAATTTTAATTTTTCCAGATTATTCGAAAGTCAATTTTTGAAAAGGCAAATATCTCCCGATCTGTAGCAATCTGAGAGACAAAACTTATGATACTTTGAGGGAACCTATATGTCAACTTCATGTCAGAGTCACGTCAATATATGTCCAAGAGTTTGGAGGATAGAGACATTTTAATTTTTCGAGATTATTCGAAAGTCAATTTTTGAAAAGGCAAATATCTCCCGATCTGTAGAATCTGAGAGACTAAACTTATGACACTTTCAGGGAACATACTTGTCATAGTCATGTCAGAGTCACGTAAATGTATGTCCAAGGGTTTGGGGGATAGAGAAATTTTAATTTTTCGAGATTATTCGAAAGTCAATTTTTGAAAAGGCAAATATCTCCCGATCTGTATAAATCTGAGAGACAAACCAAATGTCACTTTGAGGGAACGTATATGTCAACTTCATGTGAGAGTCTCGTCAATGTATGTCCAAGGGTTTGGAGGATAGAGACATTTAAATTTTTCGAGATTATTCGAAAGTCAATTTTTGAAAAGGCAAATATCTCCCGATCTGTAGAATCTGAGAGACAAACCATATGTCACTTTGAGGAAACGTACTTGTCATAGTCATGTCAGAGTCACGTAAATGTATGTCCAAGGGTTTGGGGGATAGAGAAATTTTAATTTTTCCAGATTATTCGAAAGTCAATTTTTGAAAAGGCAAATATCTCCCGATCTGTAGCAATCTGAGAGACAAAACTTATGATACTTTGAGGGAACCTATATGTCAACTTCATGTCAGAGTCAGGTCAATGTATGTCCAAGGGTTTGGAGGATAAAGACATTTTAATTTTTCGAGATTATTCGAAAGTCAATTTTTGAAAAGGCAAATATCTCCCGATCTGTAGGAATCTGAGAGACAAACCTTATGTCACTTTGAGGGAACGTATATGTCAACTTCATGTGAGAGTCTCGTCAATGTATGTCCAAGGGTTTGGAGGATAGAGGCATTTAAATTTTTAGAGATTAATCGAAAGTCAATTTTTAAAAGGTAAATATCACCCGATCTGTAGGAATCTGAGAGACTAACCTTATGTCACTTTGAGGGAACGTATGTGTCAACTTCATGTGAGAGTCTCGTCAATGTATGTCCAAGGGTTTGGAGGATAGAGGCATTTTAATTTTTCGAGATTATTCGAAAGTAAAATTTTGGAAAAGGCAAATATCTCCCGATCTATAGTAATCTGATAGACAAAACTTATGTTACTTTGAGGGAACGTAATTGTGAACTTCATGTCAGAGTCACGTCAATGTATGTCCAAGGGTTTGGAGGATAAAGACATTTTAATTTTTCGAGATTATTCGAAAGTCAATTTTTGAAAAGGCAAATATCTCGCTATCTGTAAAAATCTGAGAGACAAAACTTATGTCACTTTGAGGGAGCCTATTTGTCTAATTCAGGTCAGAGTCACGTAAATGTATGTAAAAGGGTTTGGAGGATAGACACTTTTTAATTTTTCGAGATTATTCGAAAGTCAATTTTTGAAAAGGCAAATATCTCCCGATCTGTAGAATCTGAGAGACAAAACTTATGACACTTTCAGGGAACATACTTGTCATAGTCATGTCAGAGTCACGTAAATGTATGTCCAAGGGTTTGGGGGATAGAGAAATTTTAATTTTTCGAGATTATTCTAAAGTCAATTTTTGAAAAGGCAAATATCTCCCGATCTGTATTCATCCGAGAGACAAAACTTATGTCACTTTAAGGGAACGTATATGTCAACTTTATGTCAGAGTCACGTCAATATATGTCCAAGTGTTTGGAGGATAGAGACATTTGAATTTTTCGAGATTATTCCTAGGTCAATTTGTGAAAAGGCAAATATCTCCCAATCTGTAGAAATCTGAGGGGCAAAACGTATGTCACTTTGAGGGAATGTATATGTCAACGTCATGTCAGAGCCACGTCAATGTATGTAAGAAGGGTTTCGAGGATAGAGACATTTCAGTTTTTCGAGATTATTCGAAATTCAATTTTTGAAAAGGCAAATATCTCCCGATCTCTAGGAATCTGAGAGACATAACTTATGTCACTTTGAGGAAACGTATATGTCAACTTCATGTCAGAGTCACGTCAATGTATGTCCAAGGGTTTGGTGGATAGAGACATTTTAATTTTTCGAGATTATTCGAAAGTTAATTATTGAAAAGGCAATTATCTCCCGATTTCTAGGAATCTAAGAGACAAAACTTATGTCACTTTGAGGGAACGTACTTGTCATAGTCATGTCAGAGTCACGTCAATGTATGTCCAAGGGTTTGGAGGATAGAAAAATTTTAATTTTTCGAGATTATTCCAAAGTCAATATTTAAAGGCAAATATCTCCCGATCTGTAGGAATCTAAGATACTAAACTTATGTCACTTTGAGGGAACGCATATATCATCGTCATGCCAGAGTCACGTCAATTTAAGTAAAAGGCTTTGGAGAATAGAGACATTTTAATTTTTTCGAGATTATTCGAAAGTCAATTTTTGAAAAGTTAAATATCTCCCGATCTGTAGGAATCTGAGAAACAAAACATATGTCACTTTTAGGGAACGTATATGTGATCGTCATGTCAGAGTCACGTCAATGTATGTCCAAGTGTTTGGAGGATAGAGACATTTTAATTTTTCGAGATTATTCTAAAGTCAATTTTTGAAAAGGCAAATATCTCCGAATCTGTAGGAATCTGAGATACTAAACTTATGTCACTTTGAGGGAACGCATATATCATCGTCATGCCAGAGTCACGTCAATTTATGTCCAAGGCTTTGGAGAGTAGAGACATTTTAATTTTTTCGAGATTATTCGAAAGTCAATTTTTGAAAAGTTAAATATCTCCCGATCTGTAGGAATCTGAGAAACAAAACATATGTCACTTTTAGGGAACGTATATGTGATCGTCATGCCAGAATCACGTCAATTTATGTCCAAGGCTTTGGAGAATAGAGACATTTTAATTTTTTCGAGATTATTCTAAAGTCAATTTTTGAAAAGGCAAATATCTCCCGATCGGTAGGAATCTGAGAGACGAAACTTATGTCACTTTGAGGGAACGTATATGTCAACTTCACGTCAGAGTCACGTCAATGTATGTCCAAGGGTTTGGAGGATATAGAAATTTTAATTTTTCGAGATTATTCTAAAGTCAATTTTTGAAAAGGCAAATATCTCCCGATCTATAGAAATCTGTGAGACAAAACGTATGTAAATTTGAGGGAACTTACTTGTCATAGTCATGTCAGAGTCACGTAAATGTATGTCCAAGGGTTTGGAGGATATAGACATTTAAATTTTTCGAGAATATTCGAAAGTCAATTTGTGAAAAGGCAAATATCTCCCGATATGTAATAATCTGAGATACAAAACTTATGTCACTTTAAGTGAACGTATATGTCAACTTCATGTCAGAGTCACGTCAATGTATGTCCAAGGGTTTGGAGGATAGAGACATTTAAATTTTTCGAGATTATTCGAAAGTCAATTTTTGAAAAGGCAAATATATCCCGATCTGTAGAATCTGAGAGACAAAACTTATGTCACTTTCAGGGAACATACTTGTCATAGTCATGTCAGAGTCACGTAAATGTATGTCCAAGGGTTTGGGGGATAGAGAAATTTTAATTTTTCGAGATTATTCGAAATTCAATTTTGGAAATGGCAAATATCTCCCGATCTGTATAAATCTGAGAGACAAACCAAATGTCACTTTGAGGGAACGTATATGACAACTTCGTGTCAGAGTCACGTCAATGTATGTCCAAGGGTTTGGAGGATATACACATTTTAATTTTTCGAGATTATTCGAAAGTCAATTTTTGAAAAGGCAAATATCTCCCGATCTCTAGGAATCTGAGAGACAAAACTTATGTCACTTTGAGGGAACGTATATGTCAACTTCATGTGAGAGTCTCGTCAATGTATGTCCAAGGGTTTGGAGGATAGAGGCATTTTAATTTTTCGAGATTATTCGAAAGTCAATTTTTGGAAAGGCAAATATCTCCCGATCTATAGTAATCTGAAAGACAAAACTTATGTCACTTTAAGGGAACTTACCTGTCATAGTCATGTCAGAGTCACGTCAATGTATGTCCAATGGTTTGGAGGATAGAGACATTTTAATTTTTCGTGATTATTCGAAAGTCAATTTTTGAAAAGGCAAATATCTCCCGATCTGTAGGAATCTGAGAGACAAACCAAATGTCACTTTGAGGGAATGTATATGTCAACTTCATGTCAGAGTCACGTCAATGTATGTCCAAGGGTTTGGAGGATAGACACATTTTAATTTTTCGAGATTATTCGAAAGTCGATTTTTAAAAGGCAAATATCTCCCGATCTGTAGAATCTGAGAGACAAAACTTATGTCACTTTTAGGGAACGTACTTGTCATAGTCATGTCAGAGTCACGTAAATGTATGTCCAAGGGTTTGGGTGATAGAGAAATTTTAATTTTTCGAGATTATTCGAAAGTCAATTTTTGAAAAGGCAAATATCTCCCGATCTGTAGGAATCTGAGAGACAAACCATATGTCACTTTGAGGGAACGTATATGTCAACTTCATGTCAGAGTCACGTCAATGTATGTCCAAGAGTTTGGAGGATAGACACATTTTAATTTTTCTAGATCATTCGAAAGTCAAATTTTTGAAAGGCAAATATCTCCCGATCTATAGTAATCTGATAGACAAAACTTATGTTTCTTTGAGGGAACGTATATGTGAACTTCATGTCAGAGTCACGTCATTGTATGTCCAAGGGTTTGGAGGATAAAGACATTTTAATTTTTCGAGATTATTCGAAAGTCAATTTTTGAAAAGGCAAATATCTCGCGATCTGTAAAAATTTGAGAGACAAAACTTATGTCTCTTTGAGGGAGCCTATTTGTCAAATTCAGGTAAGAGTCACGTAAATGCATGTAAAAGGGTTTGGAGGATAGAGACATTTAAATTTTTTGAGATTAGTCGAAAGTCAATTTGTGAAAAGGCAAATATCTCCCGATCTGTAGGCATTTGAGAGACAAAACTTATGTCACTTTAACGGAACGTATATGTCAACTTTATGTTAGAGTCACGTCAATATATGTCCAAGTGTTTGGAGGATAGAGACATTTGAATTTTTCGAGATTATTCCTAGGTCAATTTGTGAAAAGGCAAATATCTCCCGATCTCTAGGAATCTGAGAGACATAACTTATGTCACTTTGAGGAAACGTATATGTCAACTTCATGTCAGAGTCACGTCAATTTATGTCCAAGGCTTTGGAGAATAGAGACATTTTAAATTTTTCGAGATTATTCGAAAGTCAATTTTTGAAAAGTTAAATATCTCCCGATCTGTAGGAATCTGAGAAACAAAACATATGTCACTTTTAGGGAACGTATATGTGATCGTCATGTCAGAGTCACGTCAATGTAAGTCCAAGAGTTTGGAGAATAGAGACATTTTAATTTTTCGAGATTATTCGAAAGTCAATTTTTGAAAAGGCAAATATCTCCCGATCGGTAGGAATCTGTGAGACGAAACTTATGTCACTTTGAGGGAACGTATATGTCAACTTCACGTCAGAGTCACGTCAATGTATGTCCAAGGGTTTGGAGGATAGAGACATTTTAATTTTTCGTGATTATTCGTAAGTCAATTTTTGAAAAGGTAAATATCTCCCGATCTTTAGGAATCTGAGAGACAAACCAAATGTCACTTTGAGGGAACGTATATGTCAACTTCATGTCTGAGTCACGTCAATGTATGTCCATGGGGTTAGTGGATAGAGACATTTAAATTTAAGGAGATTTTTCGAAAGTAAATTTGTGAAAAGGCAAATATCTCGCCATCTGTAGGAATCCAAGAGACAGAACTTATGTCACTTTGAGGGAATGTATATGTCAACTTCATGTCAGAGTCATGTCAATGTATGTCCAAGGGTTTGGAGGATAGAGACATTTTAATTTTTTGATATTATTCGAAAGTCAATTTTTGAAAAGGCAAATATCTCCCGATCTGTAGGAATCTGAGAGACAAAACGTATGTTGCTTTGAGGGAACCTATAAGTCAACTTTATGTCAGAGTGACGTCAATGTATGTCCAAAGGTTTGGAGGATAGAGGCATTTGAATTTTTCGAGATTATTCGAAAGTCAATTTCTGAAAAGGCAAATATCTCCCGATCTGTAGGAATCTGAGAGACAAGACTTATGTCACTTTGAGGGAACGTATATGTCAACTTCATGTCAGAGTCAACTCAATGTATGTCCAAGGGTTTAGAGGATAAACACATTTAAATTTTTCGATATTATTCCAAAGTCAATTTTTGAAAAGGCAAATATATCCCGATCTGTATTAATCTGAGAGACAAAACTTATGTCACTTTGAGGGAACGTATATGTGAACTTCATGTCACAGTCACGTCAATGTATGTCCAAGAGTTTGGAGGATAGAGACATTTTAATTTTTCGAGATTATTCGAAAGTCAATTTTTGAAATGGCAAATATCTCCCGATCTGTAGGAATCTGAGAGACGAAACTTATGTCGCTTTGAGGGAACGTATATGTCAACTTCGTGTGAGAGTCACGTCAATGTATGTTCTAGGGTTTAGAGGATAAACACATTTTAATTTTTCGATATTATTCCAAAGTCAATTTTTGAAAAGGCAAATATATCCCGATCTGTAGGAATCTGAGTGACAACACTTATGTCACTTTGAGGGAACGTATATGTCAACTTCATGTCAGAGTCATGTCAATGTATGTCCAAGTGTTTGGAGGATAGAGATATTTTAATTTTTCGAGATTATTCGAAAGTCAATTTTTTAAAAGGCAAATATCTCCCGATCTGTAGGAATCTGAGAGACAAAACTTATGTCACTTTGAGGGAACGTTTTTGTCAACTTCATGTCAGAGTCACGTCAATGTATGTCCAAGAGTTTGGAGGATAGAGACATTTTAATTTTTCGAGATTATTCGAAAGTCAATTTTTGAAAAGGCAAATATCTCCCGATCTGTTAGAATCTGAGAGACAAAACATATGTCACTTTGAGGTAACGTATATGTCAACTTCATGTCAGAGGCACGTCAATGTATGTCCAAGGGTTTGGAGGATAGAGATATTTAAATTTTTCGAGATTATTCGAAAGTCAATTTTTGAAAAGGCAAATATCTCCCGATCTGTAGGAATCTGATAGACAAAACTTATGTCACTTTGAGGGAACGTATATGTCAACTTCATGTCAGATTCACGTCAATGTATGTCCAAGGGTTTGGAGTATAGAGACATTTTAATTTTTCGAGATTATTTGAAAGTCAATTTTTGAAAAGGCAAATATCTCCCGATCCGTAGGAATCTGAGAGACAACACTTATGTCGCTTTGAGGGAATGTATATGTCAACTTCATGTCAGAGTCACGTCATTGCATGTCCAAGGGTTTGGAGGATAGAGACATTTTAATTTTTCGAGATTATTCGAAAGTCAATTATTGAAATGGCAAATATCTCCCGATCTGTAGGAATCTGAGAGACAAAACTTATGTCACTTTGAGGGAACATATATGTCAACTTCATGTCAGAGTCACGTCAAAGTATGTCCAAGCGTTTGGAGGATAGAGACATTTTAATTTTTCGACTTTATTCGAAAGTCAATTTATGAAAAGGCAAATATCTCCCGATCTGTAAGAATCTGAGAGACAAAACTTATGTCACTTTGAGGGAACGTATATGTCAACTTCATGCCAGAGTCACGTCAATGTATGTCCAAGGGTTTGGAGGAGTGAGACATTTTAATTTTTCGAGATTATTCGAAAGTCAATTTTTGAAAAGGCAAATATCTCCCGATCTGTTGGAATCTGAGAGACAAAACTTATGTCACTTTGAGGGAACGTATATGTCAACTTCATGTCAGAGTCACGTCAATGTATGTCCAAGGGTTTGGTGGATAGAGGCATTTTAATTTTTCGAGATTATTCGAAAGTCAATTTTTGAAAAAGCAAATATCTCCCGATCTGTAGGTATCTGAGAGACAAAACTTATGTCACTTTGAGGGAACGTATATGTCAACTTCATGTCAGAGCCACGTCAAAGTATGTCCAAGGGTTTGGAGGACAGAGGCATTTAAATTTTTCGAGATTATTCGAAAGTCAATTTTTGAAAATTCAAATATCTCCCGATCTGAAGGAATCTGAGAGACAACACTTATGTCACTCTGAGGGAACGTATATGTCAACTTCATGACAGAGTCACGTCAATGTATGTCCAAAGGTTTGGAGGATAGAGATATTTTAATTTTTCGAGATTATTCGAAAGTCAATTTTTGAAAATTCAAATATCTCCCGATCTGAAGGAATCTGAGAGACAACAATTATGTCACTTTGAGGGAACGTATATGTCAACTTCATGTCAGAGTCACGTCAATGTATGTCCAAGAGTTTGGAGGATAGAGACATTTAAATTTTTCGAGATTATTCGAAAGTCAATTTATGAAAAGGCAAATATTGCCCGATCTGTAGGAATCTGAGAGACAAAATTTATGTTACTTTGAGGGAACGTATATGTCAACTACATGTCAGAGTCACGTCAATGTATGTCCAAGGGGTTGGAGGATAGAGATATTTTAATTTTTCGAGATTATTTGATAGTCAATTTTTGAAAAGGCAAATATCTCCCCATTTCTAGGAAACTGAGAGACAAACAATATGTTACTTTGGGGGAACGTATATGTCAACTTCATGTCATAGTCACGTCAATGTATGTCCAAGAGTTTGGAGGAGTGAGACATTTTAATTTTTCGAGATTATTTGAAAGTCAATTACTGAAAATTTAAATATCACCCGATCTGTTGGAATCTGAGAGACACCACTTATGTCATTTTGAGGGAACGTATATGTCAACTTCATGTCAGACTCATGTCAATGTATGTCCAAGGGTTTGGAGGTTAGAGATATTTTAATTTTTCGAGATTATTCGAAAGTCAATTTCTGAAAAGGCAAATATCTCCCGATCTGTAGGTATCTGAGAGACAAAACTTATGTCACTTTGAGGGAACGTATATGTCAACTTCATGTCAGATTCACGTCAACGTATGTCCAAGGGTTTGGAGGACAGAGGCATTTTAATTTTGCGAGATTATTCGAAAGTCAATTTTTGAAAAGGCAAATATCTCCCGATCTGTAGGAATCTGAGAGACAACACTTATGTCACTTTGAGGTAACGTATATGTCAACTTCATGTCAGAGTCACGTAAATGTATGTCCAAAGGTTTGGAGGATAGAGATATTTTAATTTTTCGAGATTATTCGAAAGTCAATTTTTGAAAAGGCAAATATCTCCAGATCTGTAGGAATCTGAGAGACAAAACTTATATCACTTTGAGGTAACGTATATGTCAACTTCATGTCAGAGGCACGTCAATGTATGTAAAAGGGTTTGGAGGATAGAGACATTTTAATTATTCGAAATTATTCGAAAGTCAATTTTTTAAAGGCAAATATCTCCCGATCTGTAGGAATCTGAGAGACAAAACTTATGTCACTTTGAGGGAACGTATATGTCAACTTCATGTCAGAGTCACGTCAATGTATGTCCAAGGGGTTGGAGGATAGACATATTTGAATTTTTCGAGATTATTTGATAGTCAATTTTTGAAAAGGCAAATATCTCCCGATGTGTAGGAAACTGAGAGACAAAGAATATGTTGCTTTGGGGGAACGTATATGTCAACTTCACGTCAGATTCACGTCAATGTGTTTCCAAGTGTTTGGAGGACAGAGGCATTTTAATTTTGCGAGATTATTCGAAAGTCAATTTTTGAAAAGGCAATTATCTCCCGATCTGCATCAATCTGAGAGACAATACTTATGTCACTTTGAGGGAACGTATATGTAAACTTCATGTCAGAGTCACGTCAATGTATGTCCAAGGGTTTGAGGGATAGAGGCATTTTAATTTTTCGAGATTATTCGAAAGTCAATTTCTGAAAAGGCAAATATCTCCCGATCTGTAGGAATCTGAGAGACAAAACTTTTGTCACTTTGGGGGAACGTATATGTCAACTTCATGTCAGACTCACGTCAATGTATGTCCAAGAGTTTGGAGGATTGAGACATTTTAATTTTTCGAGATTATTCGAAAGTCAATTTTTGAAAAGGCAAATATCTCCCGATCTGTTGGAATCTGAGAGACAGAACTTATGTCACTTTGAGGTAACGTACATGTCAACTTCGTGTCAGAGTCACGTCAAAGTATGTCCAAGGGTTTGAAGGACAGAGGCATTTTAATTTTCCGAGATTATTCGAAAGTCAATTTTTGGAAAGGCAAATATCTTCCGATCTGTAGGAATCTGAGAGACACCACTTATGTCACTTTGAGGGAACGTATATGTCAACTTCATGTCAGAGTCACGTCAATGTATGTCCAAGGGTTTGGAGGATAGAGAGATTTTAATTTTTCGAGATTATTCGAAAGTCAATTTTTGAAAAGGCAAATATCTCCCGATCTGTAGGAATCTGAGAGACACCACTTATGTCACTTTGAGGGAATGTATATGTCAACTTCATGTCAGAGTCACGTCAATGTATGTCCAAGGGTTTGGAGGATAGAGAGATTTCAATTTTTCGAGATTATTCGAAAATCAATTTCTGAAAAGGCAAATATCTCCCGATCTGTGGGAACCTGAGAAACGAAACTTATGTCACTTTGAGGGAACGTATATGTCAATTTCATGTCAGAGTCACGTCAATGTGTGTCCAAGGGTTTGAAGGATAGAGAGATTTTAATTTTTCGAGATTATTCGAAAGTCAATTTTTGAAAAGGCAAATATCTCCCGATCTGTAGGAATCTGAGAGACAAACCTTATGTCACTTTGAGGTAACGTATATGTCAACTTCATGTCAGAGTCATGTCAATGTATGTCCAAGGGTTTCGAGGATAGAGACATTTTAATTTTTCGAGATTATTCGAAAGTCAATTTCTGAAAAAGCAAATATCACCCGATCTGTAGGAATCTGAGAGACAAAACTTATGTCACTTTGAGGTAACGTATATGTGAACTTCATGTCAGAGTCACGTCAATGTATGTCCAAGGGTTTGCAGGATAGAGACATTTTAATTTTTCGAAATTATTCGAAAGTCAATTTTTGAAAAGGCAAATATCTCCCGATCTGTAGGAATCTGAGAGACAACACTTATGTCACTTTGAGGTAACGTATATGTCAACTTCATGTCAGAGTCACGTAAATGTATGTCCAAAGGTTTGGAGGATAGAGATATTTTAATTTTTCGAGATTATTCGAAAGTCAATTTTTGAAAAGGCAAATATCTCCCGATCTGTAGGAATCTGAGAGACAAAACTTATATCACTTTGAGGGAACGTATATGTCAACTTCATGTCAGAGTCACGTCAATGTATGTCCAAGAGTTTGGAGGATAGAGACATTTTAATTTTTCGAGATTATTCGAAAGTCAATTTTTGAAAAGGCAAATATCTCCCGATCTGTAGGAATCTGAGAGACAAAACTTATGTCACTTTGAGGGAACGTATATGTCAACTTCATGTCGGAGTCACGTCAATGTATGTCCAAGGGGTTGGAGGTTAGACATATTTTAATTTTTCGAGATTATTTGATAGTCAATTTTTGAAAAGACAAATATCTCCCGATCTGTAGGAAACTGAGAGACAAACAAAATGTTACTTTGGGGGAACGTATATGTCAACTTCATGTCAGATTCACGTCAATATGTGTCCAAGTGTTTGGAGGACAGAGGCATTTTAATTTTGCGAGATTATTCGAAAGTCAATTTTTGAAAAGGCAAATAACTCCCGATCTGTAGGAATCTGAGAGACAATACTTATGTCACTTTGAGGGAACGTATATGTAAACTTCATGTCAGATTCACGTCAACGTATGTCCAGGAGTTTAGAGGACAAACACATTTTAATTTTTCGAGATTATTCCAAAGTCAATTTTTGAAAAGGCAAATATATCCCGATCTGTAGGAATCTGAGTACAAAACACTTATGTCACTTTGAGGGAACATATATGTCAACTTCATGTCAGAGTCACGTCAATGTATGTCCAAGAGTTTGGAGGATAGAGACATTTTAATTTTTCGAGATTATTCGAAAGTTAATTTTTGCAAAGGCAAATATCTCCCGATCTGTTGGAATCTGAGAGACAAAACTTATGTCACTTTGAGGTAACGTACATGTCAACTTCATGTCAGAGTCACGTCAATGTATGTCCAAGAGTTTGGAGGATAGAGACATTTTAATTTTTCGAGATTATTAGAAAGTCAATTTTTGAAAAGGCAAATATCTCCCGATCTGTAGGAATCTGAGAGACAAAACTTATGTCACTTTGAGGGAACGTATATGTCAACTTCATGTCAGAGTCACGTCAATGTATGTCCAAGGGGTTGGAGGATAGACATATTTTAATTTTTCGAGATTATTTGATAGTCAATTTTTGAAAAGGCAAATATCTCCCGATCTGTAGGAATCTGAGAAACAAAACTTATGTTACTTTGGGGGAACGTATATGTCAACTTCATGTCAGATTCACGTCAATGTGTGTCCAAGTGTTTGGAGGACAGAGGCATTTTAATTTTGCGAGATTATTCGAAAGTCAATTTTTGAAAAGGCAAATATCTCCAGATCTGTAGGAATCTGAGAGACAATACTTATGTCACTTTGAGGGAACGTATATGTAAACTTCATATCAGAGTCACGTCAATGTATATCCAAGGGTTTGAAGGATAGAGGCATTTTAATTTTTCGAGATTATTCGAAAGTCAATTTCTGAAAAGGCAAATATCTCCCGATCTGTAGGAATCTGAGAGACAAAACTTATGTCACTTTGGGGGAACGTATATGTCAACTTCATGTCAGAGTCATGTCAATGTATGTCCAAGGGTTTAGATGATAAACACATTTTAATTTTTCGAGATTATTCCAAAGTCAATTTTTGAAAAGGCAAATATCTCCCGATCTGTTGGTATCTGAGAGACAAAACTTATGTCACTTTGAGGTAACGTATATGTCAACTTCATGTCAGAGGCACGTCAATGTATGTCAAAGGGTTTGGAGGATAGATATATTTTAATTTTTCGAGTTTATTCGAAAGTCAATTTTTGAAAAGGCAAATATCTCCCGATCTGTAGGAATCTGAGATACAAAACTTATGTCACTTTGAGGGAACGTATGTGTCAACTTCATGTCAGAGCCACGTCAAAGTATGTCCAAGGGTTTGGAGGACAGAGGCATTTAAATTTTTCGAGATTATTCGAAAGTCAATTTTTGAAAATTCAAATATCTCCCGATCTGAAGGAATCTGAGAGACAACACTTATGTCACTCTGAGGGAACGTATATGTCAACTTCATGACAGAGTCACGTCAATGTATGTCCAAAGGTTTGGAGGATAGAGATATTTTAATTTTTCGAGATTATTCGAAAGTCAATTTTTGAAAATTCAAATATCTCCCGATCTGAAGGAATCTGAGAGACAACACTTATGTCACTTTGAGGGAACGTATATGTCAACTTCATGTCAGAGTCACGTCAATGTATGTCCAAGAGTTTGGAGGATAGAGACATTTTAATTTTTCGAGATTATTCGAAAGTCAATTTATGAAAAGGCAAATATCGCCCGATCTGTAGGAATCTGAGAGACAAAATTTATGTTACTTTGAGGGAACGTATATGTCAACTACATGTCAGAGTCACGTCAATGTATGTCCAAGGGGTTGGAGTATAGAGATATTTTAATTTTTCGAGATTATTTGATAGTCAATTTTTGAAAAGGCAAATATCTCCCGATTTCTAGGAAACTGAGAGACAAACAATATGTTACTTTGGGGGAACGTATATGTCAACTTCATGTCAGATTCACGTCAATGTGTGTCCAAGTGTTTGGAGGACAGAGGCATTTTAATTTTGCAAGATTTTTCGAAAGTCAATTTTTGAAAAGGCAAATATCTCCCGATCTGTAGGAATCTGAGAGACTACACTTATGTCACTTTGAGGGAACGTTAATGTAAACTTCTTGTCAGAGTCACGTCAATGTATGTCGAAGGGTTTGGAGGATAGAGACATTTTAATTTTTCGAGATTATTCGAAAGTCAATTTATGAAAAGGCAAATATCTCCCGATCTGTAGGAATCTGAGAGACAAAACTTATGTCACTTTGAGGGAACGTATATGTCAACTTCATGTCAAAGTCACGTCAATGTATGTCCAAGAGTTTGGAGGAGTGAGACATTTTAATTTTTCGAGATTATTCGAAAGTCAATTATTGAAAATTTAAATATCACCCGATCTGTTGGAATCTGAGAGACAAAACTTATGTCACTTTGAGGGAACGTATATGTCAACTTCATGTCAGACTCATGTCAATGTATGTCCAAGGGTTTGGAGGTTAGAGATATTTTAATTTTTCGAGATTATTCGAAAGTCAATTTTTGAAAAGGCAAATATCTCCCGATCTGTAGGTATCTGAGAGACAAAACTTATGTCACTTTGAGGGAACGTATATGTCAACTTCATGTCAGATTCACGTCAACGTATGTCCAAGGGTTTGGAGGACAGAGGCATTTTAATTTTTCGAGATTATTCGAAAGTCAATTTTTGAAAAGGCAATTATCTCCCGATCTGTAGGAATCTGAGAGACACCACTTATGTCACTTTGAGGGAACGTATATGTCAACTTCATGTCAGAGTCACGTCAATGTATGTCCAAGGGTTTGGAGGATAGAGAGATTTTAATTTTTCGAGATTATTCGAAAGTCAATTTCTGAAAAGGCAAATATCTCTCGATCTGTAGGAATCTGAGAGACAAAACTTATGTCACTTTGAGGTAACGTATATGTCAACTTCATGTCAGAGTCACGTCAATGTATGTCCAAGGGTTTGCAGGATAGAGAAATTTTAATTTTTCGAAATTATTCGAAAGTCAATTTATTAAAAGGCAAATATCTCCCGATCTGTAGGAATCTGAGAGACAAAACTTATGCCAATTTGATTGAACGTGTATGTCAACTTCATGTCACAGTCACGTCAATGTATGTCCAAGGGTTTGGAGGACAGAGGCATTTTAATTTTGCGAGATTATTCGAAAGTCAATTTTTGAAAAGGCAAATATCTCCCGATCTGTAGGAATCTGAGAGACAACACTTATGTCACTTTGAGGTAACGTATATGTCAACTTCATGTCAGAGTCACGTAAATGTATGTCCAAAGGTTTGGTGGATAGAGATATTTTAATTTTTCGAGATTATTCGAAGGTCAATTTTTGAAAAGGCAAATATCTCCCGATCTGAAGGAATCTGAGAGACAAAACTTATATCACTTTGAGGGAACGTATATGTCAACTTCATGTCAGAGTCACGTCAATGTATGTCGAAGAGTTTGGAGGATAGAGACATTTTAATTTTTCGAGATTATTCGAAAGTCAATTTTTGAAAAGGCAAATATCTCCCGATCTGTAGGAATCTGAGAGACAAAACTTATGTCACTTTGAGGGAACGTATATGTCAACTTCATGTCAGAGTCACGTCAATGTATGTCCAAGGGGTTGGAGGTTAGACATATTTTAATTTTTCGAGATTATTTGATAGTCAATTTTTGAAAAGACAAATATCTCCCGATCTGTAGGAAACTGAGAGACAAACAATATGTTACTTTGGGGGAACGTATATGTCAACTTCATGTCAGATTCACGTCAATGTGTGTCCAAGTGTTTGGAGGACGGAGGCATTTTAATTTTGCGAGATTATTCGAAAGTCAATTTTTGAAAAGGCAAATATCTCCCGATCTGTAGGAATCTGAGAGACAATACTTATGTCACTTTGAGGGAACGTATATGTAAACTTCATGTCAGAGTCACGTCAATGTATGTCCAAGGGTTTGGAGGATAGAGGCATTTTAATTTTTCGAGATTATTCGAAAGTCAATTTTTGAAAAAGCAAATATCTCCCGATCTGTAGGTATCTGAGAGACAAAACTTATGTCACTTTGAGGGAACGTATATGTCAACTTCATGTCAGATTCACGTCAACGTATGTCCAAGGGTTTGGAGGACAAACACATTTTAATTTTTCGAGATTATTCCAAAGTCAATTTTTGAAAAGGCAAATATCTCCCGATCTGTAGGAATCTGAGAGACAATACTTATGTCACTTTGAGGGAACGTATATGTAAACTTCATGTCAGAGTCACGTCAATGTATGTCCAAGGGTTTGGAGGATAGAGGCATTTTAATTTTACGAGATTATTCGAAAGTCAATTTCTGAAAAGGCAAATATCTCCCGATCTGTAGGAATCTGAGAGACAAAACTTATGTCACTTTGAGGGAACGTATATGTCAACTACATGTCAGAGTCATGTCAATGTATGTCCAGGAGTTTAGAGGACAAACACATTTTAATTTTTCGAGATTATTCCAAAGTCAATTTTTGAAAAGGCAAATATATCCCGATCTGTAGGTATCTGAGAGACAACACTTATGTCACTTTGAGGGAACATATATGTCAACTTCATGTCAGAGTCACTTCAATGTATGTCCAAGAGTTTGGAGGATAGAGACATTTTAATTTTTCGAGATTATTAGAAAGTCAATTTTTGAAAAGGCAAATATCTCCCGATCTGATGGAATCTGAGAGACAAAACTTATGTCACTTTGAGGTAACGTACATGTCAACTTCATGTCAGAGTCACGTCAATGTATGTCCAAGAGTTTGGAGGATAGAGACATTTTAATTTTTCGAGATTATTCGAAAGTCAATTTTTGAAAAGGCAAATATCTCCCGATCTGTAGGAATCTGAAAGACAAAACTTATGTCACTTTGAGGGAACGTATATGTCAACTTCATGTCAGAGTCACGTCAATGTATGTCCAAGGGGTTGGTGGATAGACATATTTTAATTTTTCGAGATTATTTGATAGTCAATTTTTGAAAAGGCAAATATCTCCCGATCTGTAGGAATCTGAGAGACAAAACTTATGTTACTTTGGGGGAACGTATATGTCAACTTCATGTCAGATTCACGTCAATGTGTGTCCAAGTGTTTGGAGGACAGAGGAATTTTAATTTTGCGAGATTATTCGAAAGTCAATTTTTGAAAAGGCAAATATCTCCCGATCTGTAGGAATCTGAGAGACAATACTTATGTCACTTTGAGGGAACGTATATGTAAACTTCATATAAGAGTCACGTCAATGTATGTCCAAGGGTTTGGAGGATAGAGGCATTTTAATTTTTCGAGATTATTCGAAAGTCAATTTCTGAAAAGGCAAATATCTCCCGATCTGTAGGAATCTGAGAGACAAAACTTATGTCACTTTGAGGGAACGTATATGTCAACTTCATGTCAGAGTCATGTCAATGTATGTCCAAGGGTTTAGAGGATAAACACATTTTAATTTTTCGAGATTATTCCAAAGTCAATTTTTGAAAAGGCAAATATCTCCCGATCTGTTGGTATCTGAGAGACAAAACTTATGTCACTTTGAGGTAACGTATATGTCAACTTCTTGTCAGAGGCACGTCAATGTATGTCAAAGGGTTTGGAGGATAGATATATTTAATTTTTTCGAGTTTATTCGAAAGTCAATTTTTGAAAAGGCAAATATCTCCCGATCTGTAGGAATCTGAGATACAAAACTTATGTCACTTTGAGGGAACGTATGTGTCAACTTCATGTCAGAGCCACGTCAAAGTATGTCCAAGGGTTTGGAGGACAGAGGCATTTAAATTTTTCGAGATTATTCGAAAGTCAATTTTTGAAAATTCAAATAACTCCCGATCTGAAGGAATCTGAGAGACAACACTTATGTCACTCTGAGGGAACGTATATGTCAACTTCATGACAGAGTCACGTCAATGTATGTCCAAAGGATTGGAGGATAGAGATATTTTAATTTTTCGAGATTATTCGAAAGTCAATTTTTGAAAATTCAAATATCTCCCGATCTGAAGGAATCTGAGAGACAAAATTTATGTTACTTTGAGGGAACGTATATGTCAACTACATGTCAGAGTCACGTCAATGTATGTCCAAGGGGTTGGAGGATAGAGATATTTTAATTTTTCGAGATTATTTGATAGTCAATTTTTGAAAAGGCAAATATCTCCCGATTTCTAGGAAACTGAGAGACAAACAATATGTTACTTTGGGGGAACGTATATGTCAACTTCATGTCAGATTCACGTCAATGTGTGTCCAAGTGTTTGGAGGACAGAGGCATTTTAATTTTGCAAGATTTTTCGAAAGTCAATTTTTGAAAAGGCAAATATCTCCCGATCTGTAGGAATCTGAGAGACTACACTTATGTCACTTTGAGGGAACGTATATGTAAACTTCATGTCAGAGTCACGTCAATGTATGTCCAAGGGTTTGGAGGATAGAGACATTTTAATTTTTCGAGATTATTCGAAAGTCAATTTATGAAAAGGCAAATATCTCCCGATCTGTAGGAATATGAGAGACAAAACTTATGTCACTTTGAGGGAACGTATATGTCAACTTCATGTCAAAGTCACGTCAATGTATGTCCAAGAGTTTGGAGGAGTGAGACATTTTAATTTTTCGAGATTATTCGAAAGTCAATTATTGAAAATTTAAATATCACCCGATCTGTTGGAATCTGAGAGACACCACTTATGTCACTTTGAGGGAACGTATATTGTCAACTTCATGTCAGAGTCACGTCAATGTATGTCCAAGAGTTTGGAGGATAGAGACATTTTAATTTTTCGAGATTATTCGAAAGTCAATTTTTGAAAAGGCAAATATCTCCCGATCTGTAGGAATCTGAGAGACAAAACTTATGTCACTTTGAGGGAACGTATATGTCAACTTCATGTCAGAGTCACGTCAATGTATGTCCAAGGGGTTGGAGGGTAGACATATTTTAATTTTTCGAGATTATTTGATAGTCAATTTTTGAAAAGGCAAATATCTCCCGATCTGTAAAAAACTGAGAGACAAACAATATGTTACTTTGGGGGAACGTATATGTCAACTTCATGTCAGATGCACGTCAATGTGTGTCCAAGTGTTTGGAGGACAGAGGCATTTTAATTTTGCGAGATTATTCGAAAGTCAATTTTTGAAAAGGCAAATATCTCCCGATCTGTAATAATCTGAGAAACAATACTTATGTTACTTTGAGGGAACGTATATGTAAACTTCATGTGAGAGTCACGTCAATGTATGTCCAAGGGTTTGGAGGATAGTGGCATTTTAATTTTTCGAGATTATTCGAAAGTCAATTTCTGAAAAGGCAAATATCTCCCGATCTGTATAAATCTGAGAGACATAACTTATGTCACTTTGAGGGAACGTATATGTCAACTTCATGTCAGAGTCATGTCATTGTATGTCCAAGGGTTTAGAGGATAAACACATTTTAATTTTTCGAGATTATTCCAAAGTCAATTTTTGAAAAGGCAAGTATCTCCCGATCTGTTGGAATCTGAGAGACAAAACTTATGTCACTTTGAGGTAACGCATATTTCAACTTCATGTCAGAGGCACGTCAATGTATGTCCAAGGGTTTGGATTATAGATATATTTTAATTTTTCGAGTTTATTCGAAAGTCAATTTTTGAAAAGGCAAATATCTCCCGATCTGTAGGAATCTGAGAACAAACATGATGTCACTTTGAGGGAACGTATATGTCAACTTCTTGTCAGATTCACGTCAATGTATGTAAAAGGGTTTGGAGTATAGAGACATTTTAATTTTTTGAGATTATTCGAAAGTCAATTTTTTAAAAGGCAAGTATCTCCCGATCTGTAGGAATCTGAGAGACAAAACTTATGTCACTTTGAGGGAACGTATATGTCAACTTCATGTCAGAGTCACGTCAATGTATGTCCAAGGGTTTGGAGGATAAACACATTTTAATTTTTCGAGATTATAGAAAGTCAATTTTTGAAAAGGCAAATATCTCCCGATCTGTAGGAATCTGAGAGACAAAACTTATGTCACTTTGAGGGAACGTATATGTCAACTTCATGTCAGACTCACGTCAATGTATGTCCAAGAGTTTGGAGGATAGAGACATTTTAATTTTTCGAGATTACTCGAAAGTCAATTTCTGAAAAGGCAAATATCTCTCGATCTGTAGGAATCTGAGAGACAAAACTTATGTCACTTTGAGGTAACGTATATGTCAACTTCATGTCAGAGTCACGTCAATGTATGTCCAAGGGTTTGCAGGATAGAGAAATTTTAATTTTTCGAAATTATTCGAAAGTCAATTTATTAAAAGGCAAATATCTCCCGATCTGTAGGAATCTGAGAGACAAAACTTATGCCAATTTGATTGAACGTGTATGTCAACTTCATGTCACAGTCACGTCAATGTATGTCCAAGGGTTTGGAGGACAGAGGCATTTTAATTTTGCGAGATTATTCGAAAGTCAATTTTTGAAAAGGCAAATATCTCCCGATCTGTAGGAATCTGAGAGACAACACTTATGTCACTTTGAGGTAACGTATATGTCAACTTCATGTCAGAGTCACGTAAATGTATGTCCAAGGTTTGGTGGATAGAGATATTTTAATTTTTCGAGATTATTCGAAGGTCAATTTTTGAAAAGGCAAATATCTCCCGATCTGAAGGAATCTGAGAGACAAAACTTATATCACTTTGAGGGAACGTATATGTCAACTTCATGTCAGAGTCACGTCAATGTATGTCGAAGAGTTTGGAGGATAGAGACATTTTAATTTTTCGAGATTATTCGAAAGTCAATTTTTGAAAAGGCAAATATCTCCCGATCTGTAGGAATCTGAGAGACAAAACTTATGTCACTTTGAGGGAACGTATATGTCAACTTCATGTCAGAGTCACGTCAATGTATGTCCAAGGGGTTGGAGGTTAGACATATTTTAATTTTTCGAGATTATTTGATAGTCAATTTTTGAAAAGACAAATATCTCCCGATCTGTAGGAAACTGAGAGACAAACAATATGTTACTTTGGGGGAACGTATATGTCAACTTCATGTCAGATTCACGTCAATGTGTGTCCAAGTGTTTGGAGGACGGAGGCATTTTAATTTTGCGAGATTATTCGAAAGTCAATTTTTGAAAAGGCAAATATCTCCCGATCTGTAGGAATCTGAGAGACAATACTTATGTCACTTTGAGGGAACGTATATGTAAACTTCATGTCAGAGTCACGTCAATGTATGTCTAAGGGTTTGGAGGATAGAGGCATTTTAATTTTTCGAGATTATTCGAAAGTCAATTTTTGAAAAAGCAAATATCTCCCGATCTGTAGGTATCTGAGAGACAAAACTTATGTCACTTTGAGGGAACGTATATGTCAACTTCATGTCAGATTCACGTCAACGTATGTCCAAGGGTTTGGAGGACAAACACATTTTAATTTTTCGAGATTATTCCAAAGTCAATTTTTGAAAAGGCAAATATCTCCCGATCTGTAGGAATCTGAGAGACAATACTTATGTCACTTTGAGGGAACGTATATGTAAACTTCATGTCAGAGTCACGTCAATGTATGTCCAAGGGTTTGGAGGATAGAGGCATTTTAATTTTACGAGATTATTCGAAAGTCAATTTCTGAAAAGGCAAATATCTCCCGATCTGTAGGAATCTGAGAGACAAAACTTATGTCACTTTGAGGGAACGTATATGTCAACTACATGTCAGAGTCATGTCAATGTATGTCCAGGAGTTTAGAGGACAAACACATTTTAATTTTTCGAGATTATTCCAAAGTCAATTTTTGAAAAGGCAAATATATCCCGATCTGTAGGAATCTGAGAGACAACACTTATGTCACTTTGACGGAACATATATGTCAACTTCATGTCAGAGTCACTTCAATGTATGTCCAAGAGTTTGGAGGATAGAGACATTTTAATTTTTCGAGATTATTAGAAAGTCAATTTTTGAAAAGGCAAATATCTCCCGATCTGATGGAATCTGAGAGACAAAACTTATGTCACTTTGAGGTAACGTACATGTCAACTTCATGTCAGAGTCACGTCAATGTATGTCCAAGAGTTTGGAGGATAGAGACATTTTAATTTTTCGAGATTATTCGAAAGTCAATTTTTGAAAAGGCAAATATCTCCCGATCTGTAGGAATCTGAAAGACAAAACTTATGTCACTTTGAGGGAACGTATATGTCAACTTCATGTCAGAGTCACGTCAATGTATGTCCAAGGGGTTGGTGGATAGACATATTTTAATTTTTCGAGATTATTTGATAGTCAATTTTTGAAAAGGCAAATATCTCCCGATCTGTAGGAATCTGAGAGACAAAACTTATGTTACTTTGGGGGAACGTATATGTCAACTTCATGTCAGATTCACGTCAATGTGTGTCCAAGTGTTTGGAGGACAGAGGAATTTTAATTTTGCGAGATTATTCGAAAGTCAATTTTTGAAAAGGCAAATATCTCCCGATCTGTAGGAATCTGAGAGACAATACTTATGTCACTTTGAGGGAACGTATATGTAAACTTCATATAAGAGTCACGTCAATGTATGTCCAAGGGTTTGGAGGATAGAGGCATTTTAATTTTTCGAGATTATTCGAAAGTCAATTTCTGAAAAGGCAAATATCTCCCGATCTGTAGGAATCTGAGAGACAAAACTTATGTCACTTTGAGGGAACGTATATGTCAACTTCATGTCAGAGTCATGTCAATGTATGTCCAAGGGTTTAGAGGATAAACACATTTTAATTTTTCGAGATTATTCCAAAGTCAATTTTTGAAAAGGCAAATATCTCCCGATCTGTTGGTATCTGAGAGACAAAACTTATGTCACTTTGAGGTAACGTATATGTCAACTTCTTGTCAGAGGCACGTCAATGTATGTCAAAGGGTTTGGAGGATAGATATATTTAATTTTTTCGAGTTTATTCGAAAGTCAATTTTTGAAAAGGCAAATATCTCCCGATCTGTAGGAATCTGAGATACAAAACTTATGTCACTTTGAGGGAACGTATGTGTCAACTTCATGTCAGAGCCACGTCAAAGTATGTCCAAGGGTTTGGAGGACAGAGGCATTTAAATTTTTCGAGATTATTCGAAAGTCAATTTTTGAAAATTCAAATAACTCCCGATCTGAAGGAATCTGAGAGACAACACTTATGTCACTCTGAGGGAACGTATATGTCAACTTCATGACAGAGTCACGTCAATGTATGTCCAAAGGATTGGAGGATAGAGATATTTTAATTTTTCGAGATTATTCGAAAGTCAATTTTTGAAAATTCAAATATCTCCCGATCTGAAGGAATCTGAGAGACAAAATTTATGTTACTTTGAGGGAACGTATATGTCAACTACATGTCAGAGTCACGTCAATGTATGTCCAAGGGGTTGGAGGATAGAGATATTTTAATTTTTCGAGATTATTTGATAGTCAATTTTTGAAAAGGCAAATATCTCCCGATTTCTAGGAAACTGAAAGACAAACAATATGTTACTTTGGGGGAACGTATATGTCAACTTCATGTCAGATTCACGTCAATGTGTGTCCAAGTGTTTGGAGGACAGAGGCATTTTAATTTTGCAAGATTTTTCGAAAGTCAATTTTTGAAAAGGCAAATATCTCCCGATCTGTAGGAATCTGAGAGACTACACTTATGTCACTTTGAGGGAACGTATATGTAAACTTCATGTCAGAGTCACGTCAATGTATGTCCAAGGGTTTGGAGGATAGAGACATTTTAATTTTTCGAGATTATTCGAAAGTCAATTTATGAAAAGGCAAATATCTCCCGATCTGTAGGAATATGAGAGACAAAACTTATGTCACTTTGAGGGAACGTATATGTCAACTTCATGTCAAAGTCACGTCAATGTATGTCCAAGAGTTTGGAGGAGTGAGACATTTTAATTTTTCGAGATTATTCGAAAGTCAATTATTGAAAATTTAAATATCACCCGATCTGTTGGAATCTGAGAGACACCACTTATGTCACTTTGAGGGAACGTATATTGTCAACTTCATGTCAGAGTCACGTCAATGTATGTCCAAGAGTTTGGAGGATAGAGACATTTTAATTTTTCGAGATTATTCGAAAGTCAATTTTTGAAAAGGCAAATATCTCCCGATCTGTAGGAATCTGAGAGACAAAACTTATGTCACTTTGAGGGAACGTATATGTCAACTTCATGTCAGAGTCACGTCAATGTATGTCCAAGGGGTTGGAGGGTAGACATATTTTAATTTTTCGAGATTATTTGATAGTCAATTTTTGAAAAGGCAAATATCTCCCGATCTGTAGGAAACTGAGAGACAAACAATATGTTACTTTGGGGGAACGTATATGTCAACTTCATGTCAGATGCACGTCAATGTGTGTCCAAGTGTTTGGAGGACAGAGGCATTTTAATTTTGCGAGATTATTCGAAAGTCAATTTTTGAAAAGGCAAATATCTCCCGATCTGTAATAATCTGAGAAACAATACTTATGTTACTTTGAGGGAACGTATATGTAAACTTCATGTGAGAGTCACGTCAATGTATGTCCAAGGGTTTGGAGGATAGTGGCATTTTAATTTTTCGAGATTATTCGAAAGTCAATTTCTGAAAAGGCAAATATCTCCCGATCTGTATAAATCTGAGAGACATAACTTATGTCACTTTGAGGGAACGTATATGTCAACTTCATGTCAGAGTCATGTCATTGTATGTCCAAGGGTTTAGAGGATAAACACATTTTAATTTTTCGAGATTATTCCAAAGTCAATTTTTGAAAAGGCAAGTATCTCCCGATCTGTTGGAATCTGAGAGACAAAACTTATGTCACTTTGAGGTAACGCATATTTCAACTTCATGTCAGAGGCACGTCAATGTATGTCCAAGGGTTTGGATTATAGATATATTTTAATTTTTCGAGTTTATTCGAAAGTCAATTTTTGAAAAGGCAAATATCTCCCGATCTGTAGGAATCTGAGAACAAACATGATGTCACTTTGAGGGAACGTATATGTCAACTTCTTGTCAGATTCACGTCAATGTATGTAAAAGGGTTTGGAGTATAGAGACATTTTAATTTTTTGAGATTATTCGAAAGTCAATTTTTTAAAAGGCAAGTATCTCCCGATCTGTAGGAATCTGAGAGACAAAACTTATGTCACTTTGAGGGAACGTATATGTCAACTTCATGTCAGAGTCACGTCAATGTATGTCCAAGGGTTTGGAGGATAAACACATTTTAATTTTTCGAGATTATAGAAAGTCAATTTTTGAAAAGGCAAATATCTCCCGATCTGTAGGAATCTGAGAGACAAAACTTATGTCACTTTGAGGGAACGTATATGTCAACTTCATGTCAGACTCACGTCAATGTATGTCCAAGAGTTTGGAGGATAGAGACATTTTAATTTTTCGAGATTACTCGAAAGTCAATTTTTGAAAAGGCAAATATCTCCCGATCTGTTGGAATCTGAGAGACAAAACTTATGTCACTTTGAGGTAACGTACATGTCAACTTCATGTAAGAGTCACGTCAATGTATGTCCAAGGGTTTGAAGGACAGAGGCATTTTAATTTTTCGAGATTATTCGAAAGTCAATTTTTGAAAATGCAAATATCTCCCGATCTGTAGGAATCTGAGAGACACCACTTATGTCACTTTGAGGGAACGTATATGTCAACTTCATGTCAGAGTCACGTCAATGTATGTCCAAGGGTTTGGAGGATAGAGAGATATTAATTTTTCGAGATTATTCGAAAGTCAATTTCTGAAAAGGCAAATATCTCCCGATCTGTAGGAACCTGAGAGACGAAACTTATGTCACTTTGAGGGAACGTATATGTCAACTTCATGTCAGAGTCACGTCAATGCATGTCGAAGGGTTTGCAGGATAGAGACATTTTAATTTTTCGAGATTATTCGAAAGTCAATTTTTGAAAAGGCAAATATCTCCCGATCTGTAGGAATCTGAGAGACAAACCTTATGTCACTTTGAGGTAACGTATATGTCAACTTCATGTCAGAGTCATTGCAATGTATGTCCAAGGGTTTCGAGGATAGAGACATTTTAATTTTTCGAGATTATTCGAAAGTCAATTTCTGAAAAGGCAAATATCTTCCGATCTGTAGGAACCTGAGAGACGAAACTTATGTCACTTTGAGGGAACGTATATGTCAACTTCATGTCAGAGTCACGTCAATGTATGTCCAAGGGTTTGGAGGATAGAGACATTTTAATTTTTCGAAATTATTCGAAAGTCAATTTTTTAAAAGGCAAATATCTCCCGATCTGTAGGAATCTGAGAGACAAAACTTATGCCAATTTGAGGGAACGTATATGTCAACTTCATGTCACAGTCACGTCAATGTATGTCCAAGGGTTTGGAGGACAGAGGCATTTTAATTTTGCGAGATTATTCGAAAGTCAATTTTTGAAAAGGCAAATATCTCCCGATCTGTAGGAATCTGAGAGACAACACTTATGTCACTTTGAGGGAACGTATATGTCAACTTCATGTCAAAGTCACGTAAATGTATGTCCAAAGGTTTGGAGGATAGAGATATTTTAATTTTTCGAGATTATTCGAAAGTCAATTTTTGAAAAGGCAAATATCTCCCGATCTATAGGAATCTGAGAGACAAAACTTATGTCACTTTGAGGGAACGTATATGTCAACTTCATGTCAGAGTCACGTCAATGTATGTCCAAGGGGTTGGAGGATAGACATATTTTAATTTTTCGAGATTATTTGATAGTCAATTTTTGAAAAGGCAAATATATCCCGATCTGTAGGAAACTGAGAGACAAACAATATGTTACTTTGTGGTAACGTATATGTCAACTTCATGTCAGATTCACGTCAATGTGTGTCCAAGTGTTTGGAGGACAGAGGCATTTTAATTTTGCGAGATTATTCGAAAGACAATTTTTGAAAAGGCAAATATCTCCCGATCTGTAGGAATCTGAGGGACAATACTTATGTCACTTTGAGGGAACGTATATGTAAACTTCATGTCAGAGTCACGTCAATGTATGTCCAAGGGTTTGGAGGATACAGGCATTTTAATTTTTCGAGATTATTCGAAAGCCAATTTCTGAAAAGGCAAATATCTCCCGATCTGTAGGAATCTGAGAGACAAAACTTATGTCACTTTGAGGGAACGTATATGTCAACTTCATGTCAGAGTCATGTCAATGTATGTCCAAGGGTTTAGAGGATAAACACATTTTAATTTTTCAAGATTATTCCAAAGTCAATTTTTGAAAAGGCAAATATCTCCCGATCTGTTGGAATCTGAGAGACAAAACTTATGTCACTTTGAGGTAACGTATATGTCAACTTCATGTCAGAGGCACGTCAATTTATGTCCAAGGGTTTGGAGGATAGATATATTTTAATTTTTCGAGTTTATTCGAAGTCAATTTTTGAAAAGGCAAATATCTTCCGATCTGTAGGAATCTGAGAACAAACCTGATGTCACTTTGAGGGAACGTATATGTCAACTTCTTGTCAGATTCACGTCAATGTATGTAAAAGGGTTTGGAGTATAGAGACATTTTAATTTTTTGAGATTATTCGAAAGGCAATTTTTGAAAAGGAAAATATCTCCCGATCTGTGGGAATCTGAGAGACAAAACTTATGTCACTTTGAGGGAACGTATATGTCAACTTCATGTCAGACTCACGTCAATGTATGTCTAAGAGTTTGGAGGATAGAGACATTTTAATTTTTCGAGATTATTCGAAAGTCAATTTTTGAAAAGGAAAATATCTCCCGATCTGTTGGAATCTGAGAGACAAAACTTATGTCACTTTGAGGTAACGTACATGTTAACTTCGTGTCAGTGTCACGTCAATGTATGTCCAAGGGTTTGAAGGACAGAGGCATTTTAATTTTCCGAGATTATTCGAAAGTCAATTTTTGAAAAGGCAAATATCTCCCGATCTGTAGGAATCTGAGAGACACCACTTATGTCACTTTGAGGGAACGTATATGTCAACTTCATGTCAGAGTCACGTCAATGTATGTCCAAGGGATTGGAGGATAGAGAGATTTTAATTTTTCGAGATTATTCGAAAGTCAATTTCTGAAAAGGCAAATATCTCCCGATCTGTAGGAACCTGAGAGACGAAACTTATGTCACTTTAAGGGAACGTATATGTCAACGTCATTACAGAGTCACGTCAATGTATGTCCAAGGGTTTGGAGGATAGAGAGATTTTAATTTTTCGAGATTATTCGAAAGTCAATTTCTGAAAAGGCAAATATCTCCCGATCTGTAGGAATCTTAGAGACAAACCTTATGTCACTTTGAGGTAACGTATATGTCAACTTCATGTCAGAGTCACGTCAATGTATGTCCAAGGGTTTGGAGGATAGAGACATTTGAATTTTTCGAAATTATTCGAAAGTCAATTTTTTAAAAGGCAAATATCTCCCGATCTGTAGGAATCTGAGAGACAAAACTTATGTCACTTTGAGGGAACGTATATGTCAACTTCATGTCAGAGTCACGTCAATGTATGTCCAAGGGGTTGGAGGATAGACATATTTTAATTTTTCGAGATTATTTGATAGTCAATTTTTGAAAAGGCAAATATCTCCCGATCTGTAGGAAACTGAGAGACAAACAATATGTTACTTTGGGGGAACGTATATGTTAACTTCATGTCAGATTCACGTCAATGTGTGTCCAAGGGTTTGGAGGACAGAGGCATTTTAATTTTGCGAGATTATTCGAAAGTCAATTTTTGAAAAGGCAAAGAACTCCCGATCTGTAGGAATCTGAGAGACAATACTTATGTCACTTTGAGGGAACGTATATGTCAACTTCATGTCACAGTCACGTCAATGTATGTCCAAGGGTTTGGAGGATAAACACATTTTAATTTTTCGAGATTATAGAAAGTCAATTTTTGAAAAGGCAAATATCTCCCGATCTGTAAGAATCTGAGAGACAAAACTTATGTCACTTTAAGGGAACGTATATGTCAACTTCATGTCAGACTCACGTCAATGTATGTCTAAGAGTTTGGAGGATAGAGACATTTTAATTTTTCGAGATTATTCGAAAGTCAATTTTTGAAAAGGAAAATATCTCCCGATCTGTTGGAATCTGAGAGACAAAACTTATGTCACTTTGAGGTAACGTACATGTTAACTTCGTGTCAGAGTCACGTCAATGTATGTCCAAGGGTTTGAAGGACAGAGGCATTTTAATTTTCCGAGATTATTCGAAAGTCAATTTTTGAAAAGGCAAATATCTCCCGATCTGTAGGAATCTGAGAGACACCACTTATGTCACTTTGAGGGAACGTATATGTCAACTTCATGTCAGAGTCACGTCAATGTATGTCCAAGGGTTTGGAGGATAGAGAGATTTTAATTTTTCGAGATTATTCGAAAGTCAATTTCTGAAAAGGCAAATATCTCCCGATCTGTAGGAACCTGAGAGACGAAACTTATGTCACTTTAAGGGAACGTATATGTCAACGTCATTACAGAGTCACGTCAATGTATGTCCAAGGGTTTGGAGGATAGAGAGATTTTAATTTTTCGAGATTATTCGAAAGTCAATTTCTGAAAAGGCAAATATCTCCCGATCTGTAGGAATCTTAGAGACAAACCTTATGTCACTTTGAGGTAACGTATATGTCAACTTCATGTCAGAGTCACGTCAATGTATGTCCAAGGGTTTGGAGGATAGACACATTTGAATTTTTCGAAATTATACGAAAGTCAATTTTTTAAAAGGCAAATATCTCCCGATCTGTAGGAATCTGAGAGACAAAACTTATGTCACTTTGAGGGAACGTATATGTTAACTTCATGTCAGAGTCACGTCAATGTATGTCCAAGGTGTTGGAGGATAGACATATTTTAATTTTTCGAGATTATTTGATAGTCAATTTTTGAAAAGGCAAATATCTCCCGATCTGTAGGAAACTGAGAGACAAACAATATGTTACTTTGGGGGAACGTATATGTTAACTTCATGTCTGATTCACGTCAATGTGTGTCCAAGGGTTTGGAGGACAGAGGCATTTTAATTTTGCGAGATTATTCGAAAGTCAATTTTTGAAAAGGCAAAGAACTCCCGATCTGTAGGAATCTGAGAGACAATACTTATGTCACTTTGAGGGAACGTATATGTAAACTTCATGTCAGAGTCACGTCAATGTATGTCCAAGGGTTTGGAGGATAGAGGCATTTTAATTTTTCGAGATTATTCGAAAGTCAATTTCTGAAAAGGCAAATATCTCCCGATCTGTTGGAATCTGAGAGACAAAACTTATGTCACTTTGAGGTAACGTACATGTCAATTTCATGTCAGATTCACGTCAATGTATGTCCAAGGGTTTGAAGGACAGAGGCATTTTAATTTTTCGAGATTATTCGAAAGTCAATTTTTGAAAAGGCAAATATCTCCCGATCTGTAGGCATCCGAGAGACAAAACTTATGTCACTTTGAGGGAACGAATATATCAACTTCATGTCAGAGTCACGTCAATGTATGTCCAAGGGTTTGGAGGATAGAGACATTTTAATTTTTCGAGATTATTCGAAAGTCAATTTTTGAAAAGGCAAATATCTCCCGATCTGTAGGAATCTGAGAGACAAACCTTATGTCACTTTGAGGTAACGCATATGTCAACTTCATGTCCGAGTCATGTCAATGTATGTCCAAGGGTTTCGAGGATAGATACATTTTAATTTTTCGAGATTATTCGAAAGTCAATTTCTGAAAAGGCAAATATCTCCCGATCTGTAGGAACCTGAGAGACGAAACTTATGTCACTTTGAGGGAACGTATATGTCAACTTCATGTCAGAGTCACGTCAATGTATGTCCAAGGGTTTGGAGGATAGAGAAATTTTAATTTTTCGAAATTATTCGAAAGTCAATTTTTGAAAATTCAAATATCTCCCGATCTGAAGGAATCTGAGAGACAAAACTTATGTCACTTTGAGGGAACGTATATGTCAACTTCATGTCACAGTCACGTCAATGTATGTCCAAGGGTTTGGAGGACAGAGGCATTTTAATTTTTTGAGATTATTCGAAAGTCAATTTTTGAAAAGGCAAATATCTCCCGATCTGTAGGAATCTGAGAGACAACACTTATGTTACTTTGAGGGAACGTATATGTCAACTTCATGTCAGAGTCACGTAAATGTATGTCCAAAGGTTTGGAGGATAGAGATATTTTAATTTTTCGAGATTATTCGAAAGTCAATTTTTGAAAAGGCAAATATCTCCCGATCTGTAGGAATCTGAGAGACAAAACTTATGTCACTTTGAGGGAACGTATATGTCAACTTCATGTAGGAGTCACGTCAATGTATGTCCAAGAGTTTGGAGGATAGAGACATTTTAATTTTTCGAGATTATTCGAAAGTCAATTTTTGAAAAGGCAAATATCTCCCGATCTGTTGGAATCTGAGAGACAAAACTTATGTCACTTTGAGGTAACGTACATGTCAACTTCATGTCAGAGTCACGTCAATGTATGTCCAAGAGTTTGGAGGATAGAGACATTTTAATTTTTCGAGATTATTCGAAAGTCAATTTTTGAAAAGGCAAATATCTCCCGATCTGTAGGAATCTGAAAGACAAAACTTATGTCACTTTGAGGGAACGTATATGTCAACTTCATGTCAGAGTCACGTCAATGTATGTCCAAGGGGTTGGTGGATAGACATATTTTAATTTTTCGAGATTATTTGATAGTCAATTTTTGAAAAGGCAAATATCTCCCGATCTGTAGGAATCTGAGAGACAAAACTTATGTTACTTTGGGGGAACGTATATGTCAACTTCATGTCAGATTCACGTCAATGTGTGTCCAAGTGTTTGGAGGACAGAGGAATTTTAATTTTGCGAGATTATTCGAAAGTCAATTTTTGAAAAGGCAAATATCTCCCGATCTGTAGGAATCTGAGAGAAAATACTTATGTCACTTTGAGGGAACGTATATGTAAACTTCATATAAGAGTCACGTCAATGTATGTCCAAGGGTTTGGAGGATAGAGGCATTTTAATTTTTCGAGATTATTCGAAAGTCAATTTCTGAAAAGGCAAATATCTCCCGATCTGTAGGAATCTGAGAGACAAAACTTATGTCACTTTGAGGGAACGTATATGTCAACTTCATGCCAGAGTCATGTCAATGTATGTCCAAGGGTTTAGAGGATAAACACATTTTAATTTTTCGAGATTATTCCAAAGTCAATTTTTGAAAAGGCAAATATCTCCCGATCTGTTGGTATCTGTGAGACAAAACTTATGTCACTTTGAGGTAACGTATATGTCAACTTCATGTCAGAGGCACGTCAATGTATGTCAAAGGGTTTGGAGGATAGATATATTTTAATTTTTCGAGATTATAGAAAGTCAATTTTTGAAAAGGCAAATATCTCCCGATCTGTAAGAATCTGAGAGACAAAACTTATGTCACTTTAAGGGAACGTATATGTCAACTTCATGTCAGACTCACGTCAATGTATGTCTAAGAGTTTGGAGGATAGAGACATTTTAATTTTTCGAGATTATTCGAAAGTCAATTTTTGAAAAGGAAAATATCTCCCGATCTGTTGGAATCTGAGAGACAAAACTTATGTCACTTTGAGGTAACGTACATGTTAACTTCGTGTCAGAGTCACGTCAATGTATGTCCAAGGGTTTGAAGGACAGAGGCATTTTAATTTTCCGAGATTATTCGAAAGTCAATTTTTGAAAAGGCAAATATCTCCCGATCTGTAGGAATCTGAGAGACACCACTTATGTCACTTTGAGGGAACGTATATGTCAACTTCATGTCAGAGTCACGTCAATGTATGTCCAAGGGTTTGGAGGATAGAGAGATTTTAATTTTTCGAGATTATTCGAAAGTCAATTTCTGAAAAGGCAAATATCTCCCGATCTGTAGGAACCTGAGAGACGAAACTTATGTCACTTTAAGGGAACTTATATGTCAACGTCATTACAGAGTCACGTCAATGTATGTCCAAGGGTTTGGAGGATAGAGAGATTTTAATTTTTCGAGATTATTCGAAAGTCAATTTCTGAAAAGGCAAATATCTCCCGATCTGTAGGAATCTTAGAGACAAACCTTATGTCACTTTGAGGTAACGTATATGTCAACTTCATGTCAGAGTCACGTCAATGTATGTCCAAGGGTTTGGAGGATAGAGACATTTGAATTTTTCGAAATTATTCGAAAGTCAATTTTTTAAAAGGCAAATATCTCCCGATCTGTAGGAATCTGAGAGACAAAACTTATGTCACTTTGAGGGAACGTATATGTCAACTTCATGTCAGAGTCACGTCAATGTATGTCCAAGGTGTTGGAGGATAGACATATTTTAATTTTTCGAGATTATTTGATAGTCAATTTTTGAAAAGGCAAATATCTCCCGATCTGTAGGAAACTGAGAGACAAACAATATGTTACTTTGGGGGAACGTATATGTTAACTTCATGTCAGATTCACGTCAATGTGTGTCCAAGGGTTTGGAGGACAGAGGCATTTTAATTTTGCGAGATTATTCGAAAGTCAATTTTTGAAAAGGCAAAGAACTCCCGATCTGTAGGAATCTGAGAGACAATACTTATGTCACTTTGAGGGAACGTATATGTAAACTTCATGTCAGAGTCACGTCAATGTATGTCCAAGGGTTTGGAGGATAGAGGCATTTTAATTTTTCGAGATTATTCGAAAGTCAATTTCTGAAAAGGCAAATATCTCCCGATCTGTTGGAATCTGAGAGACAAAACTTATGTCACTTTGAGGTAACGTACATGTCAATTTCATGTCAGATTCACGTCAATGTATGTCCAAGGGTTTGAAGGACAGAGGCATTTTAATTTTTCGAGATTATTCGAAAGTCAATTTTTGAAAAGGCAAATATCTCCCGATCTGTAGGAACCTGATAGACGAAACTTATGTCACTTTGAGGGAACGAATATATCAACTTCATGTCAGAGTCACGTCAATGTATGTCCAAGGGTTTGGAGGATAGAGACATTTTAATTTTTCGAGATTATTCGAAAGTCAATTTTTGAAAAGGCAAATATCTCCCGATCTGTAGGAATCTGAGAGACAAACCTTATGTCACTTTGAGGTAACGCATATGTCAACTTCATGTCAGAGTCATGTCAATGTATGTCCAAGGGTTTCGAGGATAGATACATTTTAATTTTTCGAGATTATTCGAAAGTCAATTTCTGAAAAGGCAAATATCTCCCGATCTGTAGGAACCTGAGAGACGAAACTTATGTCACTTTGAGGGAACGTATATGTCAACTTCATGTCAGAGTCACGTCAATGTATGTCCAAGGGTTTGGAGGATAGAGAAATTTTAATTTTTCGAAATTATTCGAAAGTCAATTTTTGAAAATTCAAATATCTCCCGATCTGAAGGAATCTGAGAGACAAAACTTATGTCACTTTGAGGGAACGTATATGTCAACTTCATGTCACAGTCACGTCAATGTATGTCCAAGGGTTTGGAGGACAGAGGCATTTTAATTTTGCGAGATTATTCGAAAGTCAATTTTTGAAAAGGCAAATATCTCCCGATCTGTAGGAATCTGAGAGACAACACTTATGTTACTTTGAGGGAACGTATATGTCAACTTCATGTCAGAGTCACGTAAATGTATGTCCAAAGGTTTGGAGGATAGAGATATTTTAATTTTTCGAGATTATTCGAAAGTCAATTTTTGAAAAGGCAAATATCTCCCGATCTGTAGGAATCTGAGAGACAAAACTTATGTCACTTTGAGGGAACGTATATGTCAACTTCATGTAGGAGTCACGTCAATGTATGTCCAAGAGTTTGGAGGATAGAGACATTTTAATTTTTCGAGATTATTCGAAAGTCAATTTTTGAAAAGGCAAATATCTCCCGATCTGTTGGAATCTGAGAGACAAAACTTATGTCACTTTGAGGTAACGTACATGTCAACTTCATGTCAGAGTCACGTCAATGTATGTCCAAGAGTTTGGAGGATAGAGACATTTTAATTTTTCGAGATTATTCGAAAGTCAATTTTTGAAAAGGCAAATATCTCCCGATCTGTAGGAATCTGAAAGACAAAACTTATGTCACTTTGAGGGAACGTATATGTCAACTTCATGTCAGAGTCACGTCAATGTATGTCCAAGGGGTTGGTGGATAGACATATTTTAATTTTTCGAGATTATTTGATAGTCAATTTTTGAAAAGGCAAATATCTCCCGATCTGTAGGAATCTGAGAGACAAAACTTATGTTACTTTGGGGGAACGTATATGTCAACTTCATGTCAGATTCACGTCAATGTGTGTCCAAGTGTTTGGAGGACAGAGGAATTTTAATTTTGCGAGATTATTCGAAAGTCAATTTTTGAAAAGGCAAATATCTCCCGATCTGTAGGAATCTGAGAGACAATACTTATGTCACTTTGAGGGAACGTATATGTAAACTTCATATAAGAGTCACGTCAATGTATGTCCAAGGGTTTGGAGGATAGAGGCATTTTAATTTTTCGAGATTATTCGAAAGTCAATTTCTGAAAAGGCAAATATCTCCCGATCTGTAGGAATCTGAGAGACAAAACTTATGTCACTTTGAGGGAACGTATATGTCAACTTCATGCCAGAGTCATGTCAATGTATGTCCAAGGGTTTAGAGGATAAACACATTTTAATTTTTCGAGATTATTCCAAAGTCAATTTTTGAAAAGGCAAATATCTCCCGATCTGTTGGTATCTGTGAGACAAAACTTATGTCACTTTGAGGTAACGTATATGTCAACTTCATGTCAGAGGCACGTCAATGTATGTCAAAGGGTTTGGAGGATAGATATATTTTAATTTTTCGAGTTTATTCGAAAGTCAATTTTTGAAAAGGCAAATATTTCCCGATCTGTAGGAATCTGAGATACAAAACTTATGTCACTTTGAGGGAATGTATGTGTCAACTTCATGTCAGAGCCACGTCAAAGTATGTCCAAGGGTTTGGAGGACAGAGGCATTTAAATTTTTCGAGATTATTCGAAAGTCAATTTTTGAAAATTCAAATAACTCCCGATCTGAAGGAATCTGAGAGACAACACTTATGTCACTCTGAGGGAACGTATATGTCAACTTCATGACAGAGTCACGTCAATGTATGTCCAAAGGTTTGGAGGATAGAGATATTTTAATTTTTCGAGATTATTCGAAAGTCAATTTTTGAAAAGGCAAATATCGCCCGATCTGTAGGAATCTGAGAGACAAAATTTATGTTACTTTGAGGGAACGTATATGTCAACTACATGTCAGAGTCACGTCAATGTATGTCCAAGGGGTTGGAGGATAGAGATATTTTAATTTTTCGAGATTATTTGATAGTCAATTTTTGAAAAGGCAAATATCTCCCGATTTCTAGGAAACTGAGAGACAAACAATATGTTACTTTCGGGGAACGTATATGTCAAATTCATGTCAGATTCACGTCAATGTGTGTCCAAGTGTTTGGAGGACAGAGGCATTTTAATTTTGCAAGATTTTTCGAAAGTCAATTTTTGAAAAGGCAAATATCTCCCGATCTGTAGGAATCTGAGAGACTTCACTTATGTCACTTTGAGGGAACGTATATGTAAACTTCATGTCAGAGTCACGTCAATGTATGTCCAAGGGTTTGGAGGATAGAGACATTTTAATTTTTCGAGATTATTCGAAAGTCAATTTATGAAAAGGCAAATATCTCCCGATCTGTAGGAATCTGAGAGACAAAACTTATGTCACTTTGAGGGAACGTATATGTCAACTTCATGTCAAAGTCACGTCAATGTATGTCCAAGAGTTTGGAGGAGTGAGACATTTAAATTTTTCGAGATTATTCGAAAGTCAATTATTGAAAATTTAAATATCACCCGATCTGTTGGAATCTGAGAGACACCACTTATGTCACTTTGAGGGAACGTATATGTCAACTTCATGTCAGAGTCACGTCAATGTATGTCCAAGGGTTTGGAGGATAGAGAGATTTGAATTTTTCGCGATTATTCGAAAGTCAATTTCTGAAAGGGCAAATATCTCCCGATCTGTAGGAACCTGAGAGACGAAACGTATGTCACTTTGAGGGAACGTATATGTCAACTTCATGTCAGAGTCACGTCAATGTATGTCCAAGGGTTTGGAGGATAGAGAGATTTTAATTTTTCGAGATTATTCGAAAGTCAATTTTTGAAAAGGCAAATATCTTCCGATCTGTAGGAATCTGAGAGACAAACCTTATGTCACTTTGAGGTAACGTATATGTTAACTTCATGTCAGAGTCATGTCAATGTATGTCCAAGGGTTTCGAGGATAGAGACATTTAAATTTTTCGAGATTATTCGAAAGTCAATTTCTGAAAAGGCAAATATCTCCCGATCTGTAGGAATCTGAGAGACAAAACTTATGTCACTTTGAGGTAACGTATATGTGAACTTCATGTCAGAGTCACGTCAATGTATGTCCAAGGGTTTGCAGGATAGAGACATTTAAATTTTTCGAAATTATTCGAAAGTCAATTTATTAAAAGGCAAATATCTCCCGATCTGTAGGAATCTGAGAGACAAAACTTATGCCAATTTGAGGGAACGTATATGTCAACTTCATGTCACAGTCACGTCAATGTATGTCCAAGGGTTTGGAGGACAGAGACATTTTAATTTTTCGAAATTATTCGAAAGTCAATTTTTGAAAAGGCAAATATCTCCCGATCTGTAGTAATCTGAGAGACAACACTTATGTCACTTTGAGGGAACGTATATGTCAACTTCATGTCAGAGTCACGTAAATGTATGTCCAAAGGTTTGGAGGATAGAGATATTTTAATTTTTCGAGATTATTCGAAAGTCAATTTTTGAAAAGGCAAATATCTCCCGATCTGTAGGAATCTGAGAGACAAAACTTATGTCACTTTGAGGGAACGTATATGTCAACTTCATGTCAGAGTCACGTCAATGTATGTCCAAGAGTTTGGAGGATAGAGACATTTTAATTTTTCGAGATTATTCGAAAGTCAATTTTTGAAAAGGCAAATATCTCCCGATCTGTAGGAAACTGAGAGACAAACAATATGTTACTTAGGGGGAACGTATATGTCAACTTCATGTCAGATGCACGTCAATGTGTGTCCAAGTGTTTGGAGGACAGAGGCATTTTAATTTTGCGAGATTATTCGAAAGTCAATTTTTGAAAAGGCAAATATCTCCCGATCTCTAATAATCTGAGAAACAATACTTATGTTACTTTGAGGGAACGTATATGTAAACTTCATGTCAGAGTCACGTCAATGTATGTCCAAGGGTTTGGAGGATAGAGAGATTTTAATTTTTCGAGATTATTCGAAAGTCAATTTCTGAAAAGGCAAATATCTCCCGATCTGTAGGAACCTGAGAGACGAAACTTATGTCACTTTAAGGGAACGTATATGTCAACGTCATTACAGAGTCACGTCAATGTATGTCCAAGGGTTTGGAGGATAGAGAGATTTCAATTTTTCGAGATTATTCGAAAGTCAATTTCTGAAAAGGCAAATATCTCCCGATCTGTAGGAATCTTAGAGACAAACCTTATGTCACTTTGAGGTAACGTATATGTCAACTTCATGTCAGAGTCACGTCAATGTATGTCCAAGGGGTTGGAGGATAGACATATTTTAATTTTTCGAGATTATTTGATAGTCAATTTTTGAAAAGGCAAATATCTCCCGATCTGTAGGAATCTTAGAGACAAACCTTATGTCACTTTGAGGTAACGTATATGTCAACTTCATGTCAGATTCACGTCAATGTGTGTCCAAGGGTTTGGAGGACAGAGGCATTTTAATTTTGCGAGATTATTCGAAAGTCAATTTTTGAAAAGGCAAAGAACTCCCGATCTGTAGGAATCTGAGAGACAATACTTATGTCACTTTGAGGGAACGTATATGTCAACTTCATGTCACAGTCACGTCAATGTATGTCCAAGGGTTTGGAGGATAAACACATTTTAATTTTTCGAGATTATAGAAAGTCAATTTTTGAAAAGGCAAATATCTCCCGATCTGTAAGAATCTGAGAGACAAAACTTATGTCACTTTAAGGGAACGTATATGTCAACTTCATGTCAGACTCACGTCAATGTATGTCTAAGAGTTTGGAGGATAGAGACATTTTAATTTTTCGAGATTATTCGAAAGTCAATTTTTGAAAAGGAAAATATCTCCCGATCTGTTGGAATCTGAGAGACAAAACTTATGTCACTTTGAGGTAACGTACATGTTAACTTCGTGTCAGAGTCACGTCAATGTATGTCCAAGGGTTTGAAGGACAGAGGCATTTTAATTTTCCGAGATTATTCGAAAGTCAATTTTTGAAAAGGCAAATATCTCCCGATCTGTAGGAATCTGAGAGACACCACTTATGTCACTTTGAGGGAACGTATATGTCAACTTCATGTCAGAGTCACGTCAATGTATGTCCAAGGGTTTGGAGGATAGAGAGATTTTAATTTTTCGAGATTATTCGAAAGTCAATTTCTGAAAAGGCAAATATCTCCCGATCTGTAGGAACCTGAGAGACGAAACTTATGTCACTTTAAGGGAACGTATATGTCAACGTCATTACAGAGTCACGTCAATGTATGTCCAAGGGTTTGGAGGATAGACACATTTGAATTTTTCGAAATTATTCGAAAGTCAATTTTTTAAAAGGCAAATATCTCCCGATCTGTAGGAATCTGAGAGACAAAACTTATGTCCCTTTGAGGGAACGTATATGTCAACTTCATGTCAGTCACGTCAATGTATGTCCAAGGTGTTGGAGGATAGACATATTTTAATTTTTCGAGATTATTTGATAGTCAATTTTTGAAAAGGCAAATATCTCCCGATCTGTAGGAAACTGAGAGACAAACAATATGTTACTTTGGGGGAACGTATATGTTAACTTCATGTCAGATTCACGTCAATGTGTGTCCAAGGGTTTGGAGGACAGAGGCATTTTAATTTTGCGAGATTATTCGAAAGTCAATTTTTGAAAAGGCAAAGAACTCCCGATCTGTAGGAATCTGAGAGACAATACTTATGTCACTTTGAGGGAACGTATATGTAAACTTCATGTCAGAGTCACGTCAATGTATGTCCAAGGGTTTGGAGGATAGAGGCATTTTAATTTTTCGAGATTATTCGAAAGTCAATTTCTGAAAAGGCAAATATCTCCCGATCTGTTGGAATCTGAGAGACAAAACTTATGTCACTTTGAGGTAACGTACATGTCAATTTCATGTCAGATTCACGTCAATGTATGTCCAAGGGTTTGAAGGACAGAGGCATTTTAATTTTTCGAGATTATTCGAAAGTCAATTTTTGAAAAGGCAAATATCTCCCGATCTGTAGGAACCTGATAGACGAAACTTATGTCACTTTGAGGGAACGAATATATCAACTTCATGTCAGAGTCACGTCAATGTATGTCCAAGGGTTTGGAGGATAGAGACATTTTAATTTTTCGAGATTATTCGAAAGTCAATTTTTGAAAAGGCAAATATCTCCCGATCTGTAGGAATCCTTGAGACAAACCTTATGTCACTTTGAGGTAACGCATATGTCAACTTCATGTCAGAGTCATGTCAATGTATGTCCAAGGGTTTCGAGGATAGATACATTTTAATTTTTCGAGATTATTCGAAAGTCAATTTCTGAAAAGGCAAATATCTCCCGATCTGTAGGAACCTGAGAGACGAAACTTATGTCACTTTGAGGGAACGTATATGTCAACTTCATGTCAGAGTCACGTCAATGTATGTCCAAGGGTTTGGAGGATAGAGAAATTTTAATTTTTCGAAATTATTCGAAAGTCAATTTTTGAAAATTCAAATATCTCCCGATCTGAAGGAATCTGAGAGACAAAACGTATGTCACTTTGAGGGAACGTATATGTCAACTTCATGTCACAGTCACGTCAATGTATGTCCAAGGGTTTGGAGGACAGAGGCATTTTAATTTTTTGAGATTATTCGAAAGTCAATTTTTGAAAAGGCAAATATCTCCCGATCTGTAGGAATCTGAGAGACAACACTTATGTTACTTTGAGGGAACGTATATGTCAACTTCATGTCAGAGTCACGTAAATGTATGTCCAAAGGTTTGGAGGATAGAGATATTTTAATTTTTCGAGATTATTCGAAAGTCAATTTTTGAAAAGGAAATATCTCCCGATCTGTAGGAATCTGAGAGACAAAACTTATGTCACTTTGAGGGAACGTATATGTCAACTTCATGTAGGAGTCACGTCAATGTATGTCCAAGAGTTTGGAGGATAGAGACATTTTAATTTTTCGAGATTATTCGAAAGTCAATTTTTGAAAAGGCAAATATCTCCCGATCTGTTGGAATCTGAGAGACAAAACTTATGTCACTTTGAGGTAACGTACATGTCAACTTCATGTCAGAGTCACGTCAATGTATGTCCAAGAGTTTGGAGGATAGAGACATTTTAATTTTTCGAGATTATTCGAAAGTCAATTTTTGAAAAGGCAAATATCTCCCGATCTGTAGGAATCTGAAAGACAAAACTTATGTCACTTTGAGGGAACGTATATGTCAACTTCATGTCAGAGTCACGTCAATGTATGTCCAAGGGGTTGGTGGATAGACATATTTTAATTTTTCGAGATTATTTGATAGTCAATTTTTGAAAAGGCAAATATCTCCCGATCTGTAGGAATCTGAGAGACAAAACTTATGTTACTTTGGGGGAACGTATATGTCAACTTCATGTCAGATTCACGTCAATGTGTGTCCAAGTGTTTGGAGGACAGAGGAATTTTAATTTTGCGAGATTATTCGAAAGTCAATTTTTGAAAAGGCAAATATCTCCCGATCTGTAGGAATCTGAGAGACAATACTTATGTCACTTTGAGGGAACGTATATGTAAACTTCATATAAGAGTCACGTCAATGTATGTCCAAGGGTTTGGAGGATAGAGGCATTTTAATTTTTCGAGATTATTCGAAAGTCAATTTCTGAAAAGGCAAATATCTCCCGATCTGTATTAATCTGAGAGACAAAACTTATGTCACTTTGAGGGAACGTATATGTCAACTTCATGCCAGAGTCATGTCAATGTATGTCCAAGGGTTTAGAGGATAAACACATTTTAATTTTTCGAGATTATTCCAAAGTCAATTTTTGAAAAGGCAAATATCTCCCGATCTGTTGGTATCTGTGAGACAAAACTTATGTCACTTTGAGGTAACGTATATGTCAACTTCATGTCAGAGGCACGTCAATGTATGTCAAAGGGTTTGGAGGATAGATATATTTTAATTTTTCGAGATTATAGAAAGTCAATTTTTGAAAAGGCAAATATCTCCCGATCTGTAAGAATCTGAGAGACAAAACTTATGTCACTTTAAGGGAACGTATATGTCAACTTCATGTCAGACTCACGTCAATGTATGTCTAAGAGTTTGGAGGATAGAGACATTTTAATTTTTCGAGATTATTCGAAAGTCAATTTTTGAAAAGGAAAATATCTCCCGATCTGTTGGAATCTGAGAGACAAAACTTATGTCACTTTGAGGTAACGTACATGTTAACTTCGTGTCAGAGTCACGTCAATGTATGTCCAAGGGTTTGAAGGACAGAGGCATTTTAATTTTCCGAGATTATTCGAAAGTCAATTTTTGAAAAGGCAAATATCTCCCGATCTGTAGGAATCTGAGAGACACCACTTATGTCACTTTGAGGGAACGTATATGTCAACTTCATGTCAGAGTCACGTCAATGTATGTCCAAGGGTTTGGAGGATAGAGAGATTTTAATTTTTCGAGATTATTCGAAAGTCAATTTCTGAAAAGGCAAATATCTCCCGATCTGTAGGAACCTGAGAGACGAAACTTATGTCACTTTAAGGGAACTTATATGTCAACGTCATTACAGAGTCACGTCAATGTATGTCCAAGGGTTTGGAGGATAGAGAGATTTTAATTTTTCGAGATTATTCGAAAGTCAATTTCTGAAAAGGCAAATATCTCCCGATCTGTAGGAATCTTAGAGACAAACCTTATGCCACTTTGAGGTAACGTATATGTCAACTTCATGTCAGAGTCACGTCAATGTATGTCCAAGGGTTTGGAGGATAGAGACATTTGAATTTTTCGAAATTATTCGAAAGTCAATTTTTTAAAAGGCAAATATCTCCCGATCTGTAGGAATCTGAGAGACAAAACTTATGTCACTTTGAGGGAACGTATATGTCAACTTCATGTCAGAGTCACGTCAATGTATGTCCAAGGTGTTGGAGGATAGACATATTTTAATTTTTCGAGATTATTTGATAGTCAATTTTTGAAAAGGCAAATATCTCCCGATCTGTAGGAAACTGAGAGACAAACAATATGTTACTTTGGGGGAACGTATATGTTAACTTCATGTCAGATTCACGTCAATGTGTGTCCAAGGGTTTGGAGGACAGAGGCATTTTAATTTTGCGAGATTATTCGAAAGTCAATTTTTGAAAAGGCAAAGAACTCCCGATCTGTAGGAATCTGAGAGACAATACTTATGTCACTTTGAGGGAACGTATATGTAAACTTCATGTCAGAGTCACGTCAATGTATGTCCAAGGGTTTGGAGGATAGAGGCATTTTAATTTTTCGAGATTATTCGAAAGTCAATTTCTGAAAAGGCAAATATCTCCCGATCTGTTGGAATCTGAGAGACAAAACTTATGTCACTTTGAGGTAACGTACATGTCAATTTCATGTCAGATTCACGTCAATGTATGTCCAAGGGTTTGAAGGACAGAGGCATTTTAATTTTTCGAGATTATTCGAAAGTCAATTTTTGAAAAGGCAAATATCTCCCGATCTGTAGGAACCTGATAGACGAAACTTATGTCACTTTGAGGGAACGAATATATCAACTTCATGTCAGAGTCACGTCAATGTATGTCCAAGGGTTTGGAGGATAGAGACATTTTAATTTTTCGAGATTATTCAAAAGTCAATTTTTGAAAAGGCAAATATCTCCCGATCTGTAGGAATCTGAGAGACAAACCTTATGTCACTTTGAGGTAACGCATATGTCAACTTCATGTCAGAGTCATGTCAATGTATGTCCAAGGGTTTCGAGGATAGATACATTTTAATTTTTCGAGATTATTCGAAAGTCAATTTCTGAAAAGGCAAATATCTCCCGATCTGTAGGAACCTGAGAGACGAAACTTATGTCACTTTGAGGGAACGTATATGTCAACTTCATGTCAGAGTCACGTCAATGTATGTCCAAGGGTTTGGAGGATAGAGAAATTTTAATTTTTCGAAATTATTCGAAAGTCAATTTTTGAAAATTCAAATATCTCCCGATCTGAAGGAATCTGAGAGACAAAACTTATGTCACTTTGAGGGAACGTATATGTCAAATTCATGTCACAGTCACGTCAATGTATGTCCAAGGGTTTGGAGGACAGAGGCATTTTAATTTTGCGAGATTATTCGAAAGTCAATTTTTGAAAAGGCAAATATCTCCCGATCTGTAGGAATCTGAGAGACAACACTTATGTTACTTTGAGGGAACGTATATGTCAACTTCATGTCAGAGTCACGTAAATGTATGTCCAAAGGTTTGGAGGATAGAGATATTTTAATTTTTCGAGATTATTCGAAAGTCAATTTTTGGAAAGGCAAATATCTCCCGATCTGTAGGAATCTGAGAGACAAAACTTATGTCACTTTGAGGGAACGTATATGTCAACTTCATGTAGGAGTCACGTCAATGTATGTCCAAGAGTTTGGAGGATAGAGACATTTTAATTTTTCGAGATTATTCGAAAGTCAATTTTTGAAAAGGCAAATATCTCCCGATCTGTTGGAATCTGAGAGACAAAACTTATGTCACTTTGAGGTAACGTACATGTCAACTTCATGTCAGAGTCACGTCAATGTATGTCCAAGAGTTTGGAGGATAGAGACATTTTAATTTTTCGAGATTATTCGAAAGTCAATTTTTGAAAAGGCAAATATCTCCCGATCTGTAGGAATCTGAAAGACAAAACTTATGTCACTTTGAGGGAACGTATATGTCAACTTCATGTCAGAGTCACGTCAATGTATGTCCAAGGGGTTGGTGGATAGACATATTTTAATTTTTCGAGATTATTTGATAGTCAATTTTTGAAAAGGCAAATATCTCCCGATCTGTAGGAATCTGAGAGACAAAACTTATGTTACTTTGGGGGAACGTATATGTCAACTTCATGTCAGATTCACGTCAATGTGTGTCCAAGTGTTTGGAGGACAGAGGAATTTTAATTTTGCGAGATTATTCGAAAGTCAATTTTTGAAAAGGCAAATATCTCCCGATCTGTAGGAATCTGAGAGACAATACTTATGTCACTTTGAGGGAACGTATATGTAAACTTCATATAAGAGTCACGTCAATGTATGTCCAAGGGTTTGGAGGATAGAGGCATTTTAATTTTTCGAGATTATTCGAAAGTCAATTTCTGAAAAGGCAAATATCTCCCGATCTGTAGGAATCTGAGAGACAAAACTTATGTCACTTTGAGGGAACGTATATGTCAACTTCATGCCAGAGTCATGTCAATGTATGTCCAAGGGTTTAGAGGATAAACACATTTTAATTTTTCGAGATTATTCCAAAGTCAATTTTTGAAAAGGCAAATATCTCCCGATCTGTTGGTATCTGTGAGACAAAACTTATGTCACTTTGAGGTAACGTATATGTCAACTTCATGTCAGAGGCACGTCAATGTATGTCAAAGGGTTTGGAGGATAGATATATTTTAATTTTTCGAGTTTATTCGAAAGTCAATTTTTGAAAAGGCAAATATTTCCCGATCTGTAGGAATCTGAGATACAAAACTTATGTCACTTTGAGGGAATGTATGTGTCAACTTCATGTCAGAGCCACGTCAAAGTATGTCCAAGGGTTTGGAGGACAGAGGCATTTAAATTTTTCGAGATTATTCGAAAGTCAATTTTTGAAAATTCAAATAACTCCCGATCTGAAGGAATCTGAGAGACAACACTTATGTCACTCTGAGGGAACGTATATGTCAACTTCATGACAGAGTCACGTCAATGTATGTCCAAAGGTTTGGAGGATAGAGATATTTTAATTTTTCGAGATTATTCGAAAGTCAATTTTTGAAAAGGCAAATATCGCCCGATCTGTAGGAATCTGAGAGACAAAATTTATGTTACTTTGAGGGAACGTATATGTCAACTACATGTCAGAGTCACGTCAATGTATGTCCAAGGGGTTGGAGGATAGAGATATTTTAATTTTTCGAGATTATTTGATAGTCAATTTTTGAAAAGGCAAATATCTCCCGATTTCTAGGAAACTGAGAGACAAACAATATGTTACTTTGGGGGAACGTATATGTCAAATTCATGTCAGATTCACGTCAATGTGTGTCCAAGTGTTTGGAGGACAGAGGCATTTTAATTTTGCAAGATTTTTCGAAAGTCAATTTTTGAAAAGGCAAATATCTCCCGATCTGTAGGAATCTGAGAGACTTCACTTATGTCACTTTGAGGGAACGTATATGTAAACTTCATGTCAGAGTCACGTCAATGTATGTCCAAGGGTTTGGAGGATAGAGACATTTTAATTTTTCGAGATTATTCGAAAGTCAATTTATGAAAAGGCAAATATCTCCCGATCTGTAGGAATCTGAGAGACAAAACTTATGTCACTTTGAGGGAACGTATATGTCAACTTCATGTCAAAGTCACGTCAATGTATGTCCAAGAGTTTGGAGGAGTGAGACATTTAAATTTTTCGAGATTATTCGAAAGTCAATTATTGAAAATTTAAATATCACCCGATCTGTTGGAATCTGAGAGACACCACTTATGTCACTTTGAGGGAACGTATATGTCAACTTCATGTCAGAGTCACGTCAATGTATGTCCAAGGGTTTGGAGGATAGAGAGATTTGAATTTTTCGCGATTATTCGAAAGTCAATTTCTGAAAGGGCAAATATCTCCCGATCTGTAGGAACCTGAGAGACGAAACGTATGTCACTTTGAGGGAACGTATATGTCAACTTCATGTCAGAGTCACGTCAATGTATGTCCAAGGGTTTGGAGGATAGAGAGATTTTAATTTTTCGAGATTATTCGAAAGTCAATTTTTGAAAAGGCAAATATCTTCCGATCTGTAGGAATCTGAGAGACAAACCTTATGTCACTTTGAGGTAACGTATATGTTAACTTCATGTCAGAGTCATGTCAATGTATGTCCAAGGGTTTCGAGGATAGAGACATTTAAATTTTTCGAGATTATTCGAAAGTCAATTTCTGAAAAGGCAAATATCTCCCGATCTGTAGGAATCTGAGAGACAAAACTTATGTCACTTTGAGGTAACGTATATGTGAACTTCATGTCAGAGTCACGTCAATGTATGTCCAAGGGTTTGCAGGATAGAGACATTTAAATTTTTCGAAATTATTCGAAAGTCAATTTTTTAAAAGGCAAATATCTCCCGATCTGTAGGAATCTGAGAGACAAAACTTATGCCAATTTGAGGGAACGTATATGTCAACTTCATGTCAGAGTCACGTCAATGTATGTCCAAGAGTTTGGAGGATAGAGACATTTTAATTTTTCGAGATTATTCGAAAGTCAATTTTTGAAAAGGCAAATATCTCCCGATCTGTAGGAAACTGAGAGACAAACAATATGTTACTTAGGGGGAACGTATATGTCAACTTCATGTCAGATGCACGTCAATGTGTGTCCAAGTGTTTGGAGGACAGAGGCATTTTAATTTTGCGAGATTATTCGAAAGTCAATTTTTGAAAAGGCAAATATCTCCCGATCTCTAATAATCTGAGAAACAATACTTATGTTACTTTGAGGGAACGTATATGTAAACTTCATGTCAGAGTCACGTCAATGTATGTCCAAGGGTTTGGAGGATAGAGAGATTTTAATTTTTCGAGATTATTCGAAAGTCAATTTTTGAAAAGGCAAATATCTTCCGATCTGTAGGAATCTGAGAGACAAACCTTATGTCACTTTGAGGTAACGTATATGTTAACTTCATGTCAGAGTCATGTCAATGTATGTCCAAGGGTTTCGAGGATAGAGACATTTAAATTTTTCGAGATTACTGGAAAGTCAATTTCTGAAAAGGCAAATATCTCCCGATCTGTAGGAATCTGAGAGACAAAACTTATGTCACTTTGAGGTAACGTATATGTGAACGTCATGTCAGAGTCACGTCAATGTATGTCCAAGGGTTTGCAGGATAGAGACATTTAAATTTTTCGAAATTATTCGAAAGTCAATTTTTTAAAAGGCAAATATCTCCCGATCTGTAGGAATCTGAGAGACAAAACTTATGCCAATTTGAGGGAACGTATATGTCAACTTCATGTCACAGTCACGTCAATGTATGTCCAAGGGTTTGGAGGACAGAGACATTTTAATTTTTCGAAATTATTCGAAAGTCAATTTTTGAAAAGGCAAATATCTCCCGATCTGTAGTAATCTGAGAGACAACACTTATGTCACTTTGAGGGAACGTATATGTCAACTTCATGTCAGAGTCACGTAAATGTATGTCCAAAGGTTTGGAGGATAGAGATATTTTAATTTTTCGAGATTATTCGAAAGTCAATTTTTGAAAAGGCAAATATCTCCCGATCTGTAGGAATCTGAGAGACAAAACTTATGTCACTTTGAGGGAACGTATATGTCAACTTCATGTCAGAGTCACGTCAATGTATGTCGAAGGGTTTGGAGGATAGTGGCATTTTAATTTTGCGAGATTATTCGAAAGTCAATTTTTGAAAAGGCAAATATCTCCCGATCTCTAATAATCTGAGAAACAATACTTATGTTACTTTGAGGGAACGTATATGTAAACTTCATGTCAGAGTCACGTCAATGTATGTCCAAGGGTTTGGAGGATAGTGGCATTTTAATTTTTCGAGATTATTCGAAAGTCAATTTATGAAAAGGCAAATATCTCCCGATCTGTTGGAATCTGAGAGACAAAACTTATGTCACTTTGAGGTAACGTATATGTCAACTTCATGTCAGAGGCACGTCAATGTATGTCCAAGGGTTTGGAGGATAGATATATTTTAATTTTTCGAGTTTATTCGAAAGTCAATTTTTGAAAAGGCAAATATCTCCCGATCTGTAGGAATCTGAGAACAAACATGATGTTACTTTGAGGGAACGTATATGTCAACTTCTTGTCAGATTCACGTCAATGTATGTAAAAGGGTTTGGAGTATAGAGACATTTTAATTTTTTGAGATTATTCGAAAGTCAATTTTTTAAAAGGCAAATATCTCCCGATCTGTAGGAATCTGAGAGACAAAACTTATGTCACTTTGAGGGAACGTATATGTCAACTTCATGTCAGAGTCACGTCAATGTATGTCCAAGGGTTTGGAGGATAAACACATTTTAATTTTTCGAGATTATAGAAAGTCAATTTTTGAAAAGGCAAATATCTCCCGATCTGTAGGAATCTGAGAGACAAAACTTATGTCACTTTGAGGGAACGTATATGTCAAATTCATGTCAGAGGCACGTCAATGTATGTCAAAGGGTTTGGAGGATAGATATATTTTAATTTTTCGAGTTTATTCGAAAGTCAATTTTTGAAAAGGCAAATATCTCCCGATCTGTAGGAATCTGAGATACAAAACTTATGTCACTTTGAGGGAACGTATGTGTCAACTTCATGTCAGAGCCACGTCAAAGTATGTCCAAGGGTTTGGAGGACAGAGGCATTTAAATTTTTCGAGATTATTCGAAAGTCAATTTTTGAAAATTCAAATAACTCCCGATCTGAAGGAATCTGAGAGACAACACTTATGTCACTCTGAGGGAACGTATATGTCAACTTCATGACAGAGTCACGTCAATGTATGTCCAAAGGTTTGGAGGATAGAGATATTTTAATTTTTCGAGATTATTCGAAAGTCAATTTTTGAAAATTCAAATATCTCCCGATCTGAAGGAATCTGAGAGACAACACTTATGTCACTCTGAGGGAACGTATATGTCAACTTCATGACAGAGTCACGTCAATGTATGTCCAAGAGTTTGGAGGATAGAGACATTTTAATTTTTCGAGATTATTCGAAAGTCAATTTATGAAAAGGCAAATATCGCCCGATCTGTAGGAATCTGAGAGACAAAATTTATGTTACTTTGAGGGAACGTATATGTCAACTACATGTCAGAGTCACGTCAATGTATGTCCAAGGGGTTGGAGGATAGAGATATTTTAATTTTTCGAGATTATTTGATAGTCAATTTTTGAAAAGGCAAATATCTCCCGATTTCTAGGAAACTGAGAGACAAACAATATGTTACTTTGGGGGAACGTATATGTCAACTTCATGTCAGATTCACGTCAATGTGTGTCCAAGTGTTTGGAGGACAGAGGCATTTTAATTTTGCAAGATTTTTCGAAAGTCAATTTTTGAAAAGGCAAATATCTCCCGATCTGTACGAATCTGAGAGACTACACTTATGTCACTTTGAGGGAACGTATATGTAAACTTCATGTCAGAGTCACGTCAATGTATCTCCAAGGGTTTGGAGGATAGAGACATTTTAATTTTTCGAGATTATTCGAAAGTCAATTTATGAAAAGGCAAATATCTCCCGATCTGTAGGAATCTGAGAGACAAAACTTATGTCACTTTGAGGGAACGTATATGTCAACTTCATGTCAAAGTCACGTCAATGTATGTCCAAGAGTTTGGAGGAGTGAGACATTTTAATTTTTCGAGATTATTCGAAAGTCAATTATTGAAAATTTAAATATCACCCGATCTGTTGGAATCTGAGAGACACCACTTATGTCACTTTGAGGGAACGTATATGTCAACTTCATGTCAGAGTCACGTCAATGTATGTCCAAGGGTTTGGAGGATAGAGAGATTTGAATTTTTCGCGATTATTCGAAAGTCAATTTCTGAAAGGGCAAATATCTCCCGATCTGTAGGAACCTGAGAGACTTAAAGTATGTCACTTTGAGGGAACGTATATGTCAACTTCATGTCAGAGTCACGTCAATGTATGTCCAAGGGTTTGGAGGATAGAGAGATTTTAATTTTTCGAGATTATTCGAAAGTCAATTTTTGAAAAGGCAAATATCTTCCGATCTGTAGGAATCTGAGAGACAAACCTTATGTCACTTTGAGGTAACGTATATGTTAACTTCATGTCAGAGTCATGTCAATGTATGTCCAAGGGTTTCGAGGATAGAGACATTTAAATTTTTCGAGATTATTCGAAAGTCAATTTCTGAAAAGGCAAATATCTCCCGATCTGTAGGAATCTGAGAGACAAAACTTATGTCACTTTGAGGTAACGTATATGTGAACGTCATGTCAGAGTCACGTCAATGTATGTCCAAGGGTTTGCAGGATAGAGACATTTAAATTTTTCGAAATTATTCGAAAGTCAATTTTTTAAAAGGCAAATATCTCCCGATCTGTAGGAATCTGAGAGACAAAACTTATGCCAATTTGAGGGAACGTATATGTCAACTTCATGTCACAGTCACGTCAATGTATGTCCAAGGGTTTGGAGGACAGAGACATTTTAATTTTTCGAAATTATTCGAAAGTCAATTTTTGAAAAGGCAAATATCTCCCGATCTGTAGTAATCTGAGAGACAACACTTATGTCACTTTGAGGGAACGTATATGTCAACTTCATGTCAGAGTCACGTAAATGTATGTCCAAAGGTTTGGAGGATAGAGATATTTTAATTTTTCGAGATTATTCGAAAGTCAATTTTTGAAAAGGCAAATATCTCCCGATCTGTAGGAATCTGAGAGACAAAACTTATGTCACTTTGAGGGAACGTATATGTCAACTTCATGTCAGAGTCACGTCAATGTATGTCGAAGGGTTTGGAGGATAGTGGCATTTTAATTTTGCGAGATTATTCGAAAGTCAATTTTTGAAAAGGCAAATATCTCCCGATCTCTAATAATCTGAGAAACAATACTTATGTTACTTTGAGGGAACGTATATGTAAACTTCATGTCAGAGTCACGTCAATGTATGTCCAAGGGTTTGGAGGATAGTGGCATTTTAATTTTTCGAGATTATTCGAAAGTCAATTTATGAAAAGGCAAATATCTCCCGATCTGTTGGAATCTGAGAGACAAAACTTATGTCACTTTGAGGTAACGTATATGTCAACTTCATGTCAGAGGCACGTCAATGTATGTCCAAGGGTTTGGAGGATAGATATATTTTAATTTTTCGAGTTTATTCGAAAGTCAATTTTTGAAAAGGCAAATATCTCCCGATCTGTAGGAATCTGAGAACAAACATGATATTACTTTGAGGGAACGTATATGTCAACTTCTTGTCAGATTCACGTCAATGTATGTAAAAGGGTTTGGAGTATAGAGACATTTTAATTTTTTGAGATTATTCGAAAGTCAATTTTTTAAAAGGCAAATATCTCCCGATCTGTAGGAATCTGAGAGACAAAACTTATGTCACTTTGAGGGAACGTATATGTCAACTTCATGTCAGAGTCACGTCAATGTATGTCCAAGGGTTTGGAGGATAAACACATTTTAATTTTTCGAGATTATAGAAAGTCAATTTTTGAAAAGGCAAATATCTCCCGATCTGTAGGAATCTGAGATACAAAACTTATGTCACTTTGAGGGAACGTATATGTCAACTTCATGTCAGACACACGTCAATGTATGTCCAAGAGTTTGGAGGATAGAGACATTTTAATTTTTCGAGATTATTCGAAAGTCAATTTTTGAAAAGGCAAATATCTCCCGATCTGTTGGAATCTGAGAGACAAAACTTATGTCACTTTGAGGTAACGTACATGTCAACTTCATGTAAGAGTCACGTCAATGTATATCCAAGTGTTTGAAGGACAGAGGCATTTAAATTTTTCGAGATTATTCGAAAGTCAATTTTTGAAAATGCAAATATTTCCCGATCTGTAGGAATCTGAGAGACACCACTTATGTCACTTTGAGGGAACGTATATGTCAACTTCATGTCAGAGTCACGTCAATGTATGTCCAAGGGTTTGGAGGATAGAGAGATATTAATTTTTCGAGATTATTCGAAAGTCAATTTCTGAAAAGGCAAATATCTCCCGATCTGTAGGAACCTGAGAGACGAAACTTATGTCACTTTGAGGGAACGTATATGTCAATTCATGTCAGAGTCACGTCAATGTATGTCGAAGGGTTTGGAGGATAGAGACATTTTAATTTTTTGAGATTATTCGAAAGTCAATTTTTGAAAAGGCAAATATCTCCCGATCTGTAAGAATCTGAGAGACAAACCTTATGTCACTTTGAGGTAACGTATATGTCAACTTCATGTCAGAGTCATTGCAATGTATGTCCAAGGGTATCGAGGATAGAGACATTTTAATTTTTCGAGATTATTCGAAAGTTAATTTCTGAAAAGGCAAATATCTCCCGATCTGTAGGAACCTGAGAGACGAAACTTATGTCACTTTGAGGGAACGTATATGTCAACGTCATGTCAGAGTCACGTCAATGTATGTCCAAGGGTTTGGAGGATAGAGACATTTTAATTTTTCGAAATTATTCGAAAGTCAATTTTTTAAAAGGCAAATATCTCCCGATCTGTAGGAATCTGAGAGACAAAACTTATGCCAATTTGAGGGAACGTATATGTCAACTTCATGTCACAGTCACGTCAATGTATGTCCAAGGGTTTGGAGGACAGAGGCATTTTAATTTTGCGAGATTATTCGAAAGTCAATTTTTGAAAAGGCAAATATCTCCCGATCTGTAGGAATCTGAGAGACAACACTTATGTCACTTTGAGGGAACGTATATGTCAACTTCATGTCAAAGTCAGGTAAATGTATGTCCAAAGGTTTGGAGGATAGAGATATTTTAATTTTTCGAGATTATTCGAAAGTCAATTTTTGAAAAGGCAAATATCTCCCGATCTGTAGGAATCTGAGAGACTTCACTTATGTCACTTTGAGGGAACGTATATGTCAACTTCATGTCAGAGTCACGTCAATGTATGTCCAAGGGGTTGGAGGATAGACATATTTTAATTTTTCGAGATTATTTGATAGTCAATTTTTGAAAAGGCAAATATCTCCCGATCTGTAGGAAACTGAGAGACAAACAATATGTTACTTTGTGGTAACGTATATGTCAACTTCATGTCAGATTCACGTCAATGTGTGTCCAAGTGTTTGGAGGACAGAGGCATTTTAATTTTGCGAGATTATTCGAAAGTCAATTTTTGAAAAGGCAAATATCTCCCGATCTGTAGGAATCTGAGGGACAATACTTATGTCACTTTGAGGGAACGTATATGTAAACTTCATGTCAGAGTCACGTCAATGTATGTCCAAGGGTTTGGAGGATACAGGCATTTTAATTTTTCGAGATTATTCGAAAGCCAATTTCTGAAAAGGCAAATATCTCCCGATCTGTAGGAATCTGAGAGACAAAACTTATGTCACTTTGAGGGAACGTATAAGTCAACTTCATGTCAGAGTCATGTCAATGTATGTCCAAGGGTTTAGAGGATAAACACATTTTAATTTTTCAAGATTATTCCAAAGTCAATTTTTGAAAAGGCAAATATCTCCCGATCTGTTGGAATCTGAGAGACAAAACTTATGTCACTTTGAGGTAACGTATATGTCAACTTCATGTCAGAGGCACGTCAATGTACGTCCAAGGGTTTGGAGGATAGATATATTTTAATTTTTCGAGTTTATTCGAAAGTCAATTTTTGAAAAGGCAAATATCTCCCGATCTGTAGGAATCTGAGAACAAACATGATGTTACTTTGAGGGAACGTATATGTCAACTTCTTGTCAGATTCACGTCAATGTATGTAAAAGGGTTTGGAGTATAGAGACATTTTAATTTTTTGAGATTATTCGAAAGTCAATTTTTTAAAAGGCAAATATCTCCCGATCTGTAGGAATCTGAGAGACAAAACTTATGTCACTTTGAGGGAACGTATATGTCAACTTCATGTCAGAGTCACGTCAATGTATGTCCAAGGGTTTGGAGGATAAACACATTTTAATTTTTCGAGATTATAGAAAGTCAATTTTTGAAAAGGCAAATATCTCCCGATCTGTAGGAATCTGAGATACAAAACTTATGTCACTTTGAGGGAACGTATATGTCAACTTCATGTCAGACTCACGTCAATGTATGTCCAAGAGTTTGGAGGATAGAGACATTTTAATTTTTCGAGATTATTCGAAAGTCAATTTTTGAAAAGGCAAATATCTCCCGATCTGTTGGAATCTGAGAGACAAAACTTATGTCACTTTGAGGTAACGTACATGTCAACTTCATGTAAGAGTCACGTCAATGTATGTCCAAGGGTTTGAAGGACAGAGGCATTTAAATTTTTCGAGATTATTCGAAAGTCAATTTTTGAAAATGCAAATATTTCCCGATCTGTAGGAATCTGAGAGACACCACTTATGTCACTTTGAGGGAACGTATATGTCAACTTCATGTCAGAGTCACGTCAATGTATGTCCAAGGGTTTGGAGGATAGAGAGATATTAATTTTTCGAGATTATTCGAAAGTCAATTTCTGAAAAGGCAAATATCTCCCGATCTGTAGGAACCTGAGAGACGAAACTTATGTCACTTTGAGGGAACGTATATGTCAACTTCATGTCAGAGTCACGTCAATGTATGTCGAAGGGTTTGGAGGATAGAGACATTTAAATTTTTTGAGATTATTCGAAAGTCAATTTTTGAAAAGGCAAATATCTCCCGATCTGTAGGAATCTGAGAGACAAACCTTATGTCACCTTGAGGTAACGTATATGTCAACTTCATGTCAGAGTCATTGCAATGTATGTCCAAGGGTTTCGAGGATAGAGACATTTTAATTTTTCGAGATTATTCGAAAGTTAATTTCTGAAAAGGCAAATATCTCCCGATCTGTAGGAACCTGAGAGACGAAACTTATGTCACTTTGAGGGAACGTATATGTCAACGTCATGTCAGAGTCACGTCAATGTATGTCCAAGGGTTTGGAGGATAGAGACATTTTAATTTTTCGAAATTATTCGAAAGTCAATTTTTTAAAAGGCAAATATCTCCCGATCTGTAGGAATCTGAGAGACAAAACTTATGCCAATTTGAGGGAACGTATATGTCAACTTCATGTCACAGTCACGTCAATGTATGTACAAGGGTTTGGAGGACAGAGGCATTTTAATTTTGCGAGATTATTCGAAAGTCAATTTTTGAAAAGGCAAATATCTCCCGATCTGTAGGAATCTGAGAGACAACACTTATGTCACTTTGAGGGAACGTATATGTCAACTTCATGTCAAAGTCAGGTAAATGTATGTCCAAAGGTTTGGAGGATAGAGATATTTTAATTTTTCGAGATTATTCGAAAGTCAATTTTTGAAAAGGCAAATATCTCCCGATCTGTAGGAATCTGAGAGACAAAACTTATGTCACTTTGAGGGAACGTATATGTCAACTTCATGTCAGAGTCACGTCAATGTATGTCCAAGGGGTTGGAGGATAGACATATTTTAATTTTTCGAGATTATTTGATAGTCAATTTTTGAAAAGGCAAATATCTCCCGATCTGTAGGAAACTGAGAGACAAACAATATGTTACTTTGTGGTAACATATATGTCAACTTCATGTCAGATTCACGTCAATGTGTGTCCAAGTGTTTGGAGGACAAAGGCATTTTAATTTTGCGAGATTATTCGAAAGTCAATTTTTGAAAAGGCAAATATCTCCCGATCTGTAGGAATCTGAGGGACAATACTTATGTCACTTTGAGGGAACGTATATGTAAACTTCATGTCAGAGTCACGTCAATGTATGTCCAAGGGTTTGGAGGATACAGGCATTTTAATTTTTCGAGATTATTCGAAAGCCAATTTCTGAAAAGGCAAATATCTCCCGATCTGTAGGAATCTGAGAGACAAACCTTATGTCACTTTGAGGGAACGTATATGTCAACTTCATGTTAGAGTCATGTCAATGTATGTCCAAGGGTTTAGAGGATAAACACATTTTAATTTTTCAAGATTATTCCAAAGTCAATTTTTGAAAAGGCAAATATCTCCCGATCTGTTGGAATCTGAGAGACAAAACTTATGTCACTTTGAGGTAACGTATATGTCAACTTCATGTCAGAGGCACGTCAATGTATGTCCAAGGGTTTGGAGGATAGATATATTTTAATTTTTCGAGTTTATTCGAAAGACAATTTTTGAAAAGGCAAATATCTTCCGATCTGTAGGAATCTGAGAACAAACCTGATGTCACTTTGAGGGAACGTATATGTCAACTTCATGTCAGAGTCACGTCAATGTATGTCCAAGGGTTTGGAGGATAAACACATTTTAATTTTTCGAGATTATAGAAAGTCAATTTTTGAAAAGGCAAATATCTCCCGATCTGTAGGAATCTGAGAGACAAAACTTATGTCACTTTGAGGGAACGTATATGTCATAGTCATGTCAGAGTCACGTCAATGTATGTCCAACGGTTTCGAGGATAGAGACATTTTAATTTTTCGAGATTATTCGAAAGTCAATTTTTGAAAAGGCAAATATCTCCCGATCTGTTGGAATCTGAGAGACAAAACTTATGTCACTTTGAGGTAACGTATATGTCAACTTCATGTCAGACTCACGTCAATGTATGACCAAGAGTTTGGAGGATAGAGACATTTTAATTTTTCGAGATTATTCGAAAGTCAATTTATGAAAAGGCAAATATCTCCCGATCTGTTGGAATCTGAGAGACAAAACTTATGTCACTTTGAGGTAACGTATATGTCAACTTCATGTCAGATTCTTGTAAATGTATGTCCAAGAGTTTGGAGGATAGAGACATCTTAATTTTTCGAGATTATTCGAAAGTCAATTTTTGAAAAGGCAAATATCTCCCGATCTGTAGGTATATGAGAGACAAAACTTATGTCACTTTGAGGGAACGTATATATCAACTTCATGTCAGATTCACGTCAACGTATGTCCAAGGGTTTGGAGGATAGAGGCATTTTAATTTTACGAGATTATTCGAAAGTCAATTTCTGAAAAGGCAAATATCTCCCGATCTGTAGGAATCTGAGAGACAAAACTTATGTCACTTTGAGGGAACGTATATGTCAACTACATGTCAGAGTCATGTCAATGTATGTCCAGGAGTTTAGAGGATAAACACATTTTAATTTTTCGAGATTATTCCAAAGTCAATTTTTGAAAAGGCAAATATATCCCGATCTGTAGGAATCTGAGAGACAACACTTATATCACTTTGAGGGAACGTATATGTCAACTTCATGTCAGAGTCACGTCAATGTATGTCCAAGAGTTTGGAGGATAGAGACATTTTAATTTTTCGAGATTATTCAAAAGTCAATTTTTGAAAAGGCAAATATCTCCCGATCTGTTGGAATCTGAGAGACAAAACTTATGTCACTTTGAGGTAACGTACATGTCAACTTCATGTCAGAGTCACGTCAATGTATGTCCAAGGGTTTGAAGGACAGAGGCATTTTAATTTTTCGAGATTATTCGAAAGTCAATTTTTGAAAAGGCAAATATCTCCCGATCTGTAGGAATCTGAGAGTCAAAACTTATGTCACTTTGAGGGAACGTATATGTCAACTTCATGTCAGAGTCACGTCAATGTATGTCCAAGGGTTTGGAGGATAGAGAGATTTTAATTTTTCGAGATTATTCGAAAGTCAATTTCTGAAAAGGCAAATATCTCCCGATCTGTAGGAACCTGAGAGACGAAACTTATGTCACATTGAGGGAACGTATATGTCAACTTCATGTCAGAGTCACGTCAATGTATGTCCAAGGGTTTGGAGGATAGAGAGATTTTAATTTTTCGAGATTATTCGAAAGTCAATTTTTGAAAAGGCAAATATCTCCCGATCTGTAGGAATCTGAGAGACAAACCTTATGTCACTTTGAGGTAACGTATATGTCAACTTCATGTCAGAGTCTTGTCAATGTATGTCCAAGGGTTTCGAGGATAGAGACATTTTAATTTTTCGAGATTATTCGAAAGTCAATTTTTGAAAAGGCAAATATCTCCCGATCTGTAGGAATCTGAGAGACAAAACTTATGTCACTTTGAGGTAACGTATATGTCAACTTCATGTCAGAATCACGTCAATGTATGTCCAAGGGTTTGGAGGATAGAGACATTTTAATTTTTCGAAATTATTCGAAAGTCAATTTTTTAAAAGGCAAATATCTCCCGATCTGTATGAATCTGAGAGACAACACTTATGTAACTTTGAGGGAACGTATATGTCAACTTCATGTCAGAGTCACGTAAATGTATGTCCAAAGGTTTGGAGGATAGAGATATTTTAATTTTTCGAGATTATTCGAGAGTCAATTTTTGAAAAGGCAAATATCTCCCGATCTGTAGGAATGTGAGAGACAAAACTTATGTCACTTTGAGGGACTGTATAAGTAAACTTCATATCAGAGTCACGTCAATGTATGTCCAAGGGTTTGGAGGATAGAGGCATTTTAATTTTTCGAGATTATTCGAAAGTCAATTTTTGAAAAGGCAAATATATCCCGATCTGTAGGAATCTGAGAACAAACCTGATGTCACTTTGAGGGAACGTATATGTCAACTTCTTCTCAGATTCACGTCAATGTATGTAAATAGGGTTTGGAGTATAGAGATATTTTAATTTTTTGAGATTATTCGAAAGTCAATTTTTGAAAAATCAAATATCTCCCGATCTGTAGGAATCTGAGAGACAAAACTTATGTCACTTTGAGGGAACGTATATGTCAACTTCATGTCAGAGTCACGTCAATGTATGTCCAAGGGTTTGGAGGATAGAGACATTTAAATTTTTCGAGATTATTCGAAAGTCAATTTTTAAAAGGCAAATATCTCCCGATCAGTAGGAATCTGAAAGACAAAGCTTATGTCACATTGAGGGAACGTATATGTCAACTTCATGTCAGATTCACGTCAATGTGTGTCCAAGTGTTTGGAGGACAGAGGCATTTTAATTTTGCGAGATTATTCGAAAGTCAATTTCTGAAAAGGCAAATATCTCCCGATCTGTAGGAATCTGAGAGACAAAACTTATGTCACTTTGAGGGAACGTATATGTCAACTTCATGTCAGAGGCACGTCAGTGTATGTCAAAGGGTTTGGAGGATAGATATATTTCAATTTTTCGAGATTATTCGAAAGTCAATTTCTGAAAAGGCAAATATCTCCCGATCTGTAGGAATCTGAGAGACAAAACTTATGTCACTTTGAGGGAACGTATATGTCAACTTCATGTCAGAGTCATGCCAATGTATGTCCAAGGGTTTAGAGGATAAACACATTTTAATTTTTCGAGATTATTCCAAAGTCAATTTTTGAAAAAGCAAATATCTCCCGATCTGTTGGAATCTGAGAGACAAAACTTATGTCACTTTGAGGTAACGTATATGTCAACTTCATGTCAGAGGCACGTCAATGTATGTCAAAGGGTTTGGAGGATAGATATATTTTAATTTTTCGAGTTTATTCGAAAGTCAATTTTTGAAAAGGCAAATATCTCCCGATCTGTAGGAATCTGAGAGACAAAACTTATGTCAATTTGAGGGAACGTATATGTCAACTACATGTCAGAGTCATGTCAATGTATGTCCAGGAGTTTAGAGGATAAACACATTTTAATTTTTCGAGATTATTCGAAAGTCAATTTTTGAAAAGGCAAATATCTCCGATCTGTAGGTATCTGAGAGACAAAACTTATGTCACTTTGAGGGAACGTATATGTCAACTTCATGTCAGATTCACGTCAACGTATGTCCAAGGGTTTGGAGGATAGAGGCATTTTAATTTTACGAGATTATTCGAAAGTCAATTTCTGAAAAGGCAAATATCTCCCGATCTGTAGGAATCTGAGAGACAAAACTTATGTCACTTTGAGGGAACGTTTATGTCAACTACATGTCAGAGTCATGTCAATGTATGTCCAGGAGTTTAGAGGATAAACACATTTTAATTTTTCGAGATTATTCCAAAGTCAATTTTTGAAAAGGCAAATATATCCCGATCTGTATGAATCTGAGAGACAACACTTATGTTACTTTGAGGGAACGTATATGTCAACTTCATGTCAGAGTCACGTCAATGTATGTCCAAGGGTTTGAAGGACAGAGGCATTTTAATTTTTCGGGATTATTCGAAAGTCAATTTCTGAAAAGGCAAATATCTCCCGATCTGTAGGAACCTGAGAGACGAAACTTATGTCACTTTGAGGGAACGTATATGTCAACTTCATGTCAGAGTCACATCAATGTATTTCCAAGGGTTTGGAGGATAGAGAGATTTAAATTTTTCGAGATTATTCGAAAGTCAATTTCTGAAAAGGCAAATATCTCCCGATCTGTTGGAACCTGAGAGACGAAACTTATGTCACTTTGAGGGAACGTATATGTCAACTTCATGTCAGTGTCACGTCAATGTATGTCCAAGGGTTTGGAGGATAGAGAGATTTTAATTTTTCGAGATTATTCGAAAGTCAATTTTTGAAAAGGCAAATATCTCCCGATCTGTAGGAATCTGAGAGACAAACCTTATGTCACTTTGAGGTAACGTATATGTCAACTTCATGTCAGAGTCATGTCAATGTATGTCCAAGGGTTTCGAGGATAGAGACATTTTAATTTTTCGAGATTATTCGAAAGTCAATTTCTGAAAAGGCAAATATCTCCAGATCTGTAGGAATCTGAGAGACAAAACTTATGTCACTTTGAGGGAACGTATATGTCAACTTCATGTCAGAGTCACGTCAATGTATGTCCAAGAGTTTGGAGGATAGAGACATTTTAATTTTTCGAGATTATTCGAAAGTCAATTTTTGAAAAGGCAAATATCTCCCGATCTGTAGGAATCTGAGAGACAAAACTTATGTCACTTTGAGGGAACGTATATGTCAACTTCATGTCAGAGTCACGTCAATGTATGTCCAAGGGGTTGGAGGATAGAAATATTTAAATTTTTCGAGATTATTTGATAGTCAATTTTTGAAAAGGCAAATATCTCCCGATCTGTAGGAAACTGAGAGACAAACAATATGTTACTTTGGGGGAACGTATATGTCAACTTCATGTCAGATTCACGTCAATGTGTGTCCAAGTGTTTGGAGGACAGAGGCATTTTAATTTTGCGAGATTATTCGAAAGTCAATTTTTGAAAAGGCAAATATCTCGCGATCTGTACTAATCTGAGAGACAATACTTATGTCACTTTGAGGGAACGTATATGTAAACTTCATGTCAGAGTCACGTCAATGTATGTCCAAGGGTTTGGAGGATAGAGGCATTTAAATTTTTCGAGATTATTCGAAAGTCAATTTCTGAAAAGGCAAATATCTCCCGATCTGTAGGAACCTGAGAGACAAAACTTATGTCACTTTGAGGGAACGTATATGTCAACTTCATGTCAGAGTCATGTCAATTTATGTCCAAGGGTTTAGAGGATAAACACATTTAAATTTTTCGAGATTATTCCAAAGTCAATTTTTGAAAAGGCAAATATCTCCCGATCTGTTGGAATCTGAGAGACAAAACTTATGTCACTTTGAGGTAACGTATATGTCAACTTCATGTCAGAGGCACGTCAATGTATGTCCAAGGGTTTGGAGGATAGATATATATTAATTTTTGAGTTTATTCGAAAGTCAATTTTTGAAAAGGCAAATATCTCCCGATCTGTAGGAATGTGAGAGACAAAACTTATGTCACTTTTAGGGACTGTATATGTCAACATCATGTCAGAGTCACGTCAATGTATGTCCAAGGGTTTGGAGGATAGAGGCATTTTAATTTTTCGAGATTATTCGAAAGTCAATTTTTGAAAAGGCAAATATCTCCCGATCTGTTGGAATCTGAGAGACAAAACTTATGTCACTTTGAGGTAACGTATATGTCAACTTCAAGTCAGAGACACGTCAATGTATGTCCTAGGGTTTGGAGGATAGAGATATTTAAATTTTTCGAGATTATTCGAAAGTCAATTTATTAAAAGGCAAATATCTCCCGATCTGTAGGAATCTGAGAAACAAAACTTATGTCACTTTGAGGGAACGTATATGTCACCTTCATGTCAGAGTCACGTCAATGTATGTCCAAGGGTTTGGAGGATAAACACATTTTAATTTATCGAGATTATAGAAAGTCAATTTTTGAAAATTCAAATATCTCCCGATCTGTAGGAATCTGAGAGACAAAACTTCTATCACTTTGATGGAACTTATATGCCAACTTCCTGTCAGAGTCACGTCAATGTATATCCAAGGGTTTGGAGGATAGAGACATTGAAATTTTTCGAGATTATTCGAAAGTCAATTTTTAAAAGGCAAATGTCTTCCGATCTGTAGGAATCTGAGAGACAAAACTTATATTACTTTGAGGGAACGTATATGTCAAATTCCTGTCAGAGTCACGTCAATGTATGTCCAAGGGTTTTGATGATAGAGACATTTAATTTTTTATAGATTATTCGAAAGTCAATATTTAAAAGGCAAATATCTCCCGATCTTAGGAATCTGAGAGACAAAACTTATGTCACTTTGAGGGAACGTATATGTCAACATCATGTCAGAGTCATGTCAATGTATGTCCAATGGTTTAGAGGATAAACACATTTTAATTTTTCGAGATTATTCCAAAGTCAATTTTTGAAAAAGCAAATATCTCCCGATCTGTTGGAATCTGAGAGACAAAACTTATGTCACTTTGAGGTAACGTATATGTCAACTTCATGTCAGAGGCACGTCAATGTATGTCAAAGGGTTTGGAGGATAGATATATTTTAATTTTTCGAGTTTATTCGAAAGTCAATTTTTGAAAAGGCAAATATCTCCCGATCTGTAGGAATCTGAGAGACAAAACTTATGTCACTTTGAGGGAACGTATATGTCAACTACATGTCAGAGTCATGTCAATGTATGTCCAGGAGTTTAGAGGATAAACATATTTTAATTTTTCGAGATTATTCGAAAGTCAATTTTTGAAAAGGCAAATATCTCCGATCTGTAGGTATCTGAGAGACAAAACTTATGTCACTTTGAGGGAACGTATATGTCAACTTCATGTCAGATTCACGTCAACGTATGTCCAAGGGTTTGGAGGATAGAGGCATTTTAATTTTACGAGATTATTCGAAAGTCAATTTCTGAAAAGGCAAATATCTCCCAATCTGTAGGAATCTGAGAGACAAAACTTATGTCACTTTGAGGGAACGTATATGTCAACTACATGTCAGAGTCATGTCAATGTATGTCCAGGAGTTTAGAGGATAAACACATTTTAATTTTTCGAGATTATTCCAAAGTCAATTTTTGAAAAGGCAAATATATCCCGATCTGTATGAATCTGAGAGACAACACTTATGTCACTTTGAGGGAACGTATATGTCAACTTCATGTCAGAGTCACGTCAATGTATGTCCAAGAGTTTGGAGGATAGAGACATTTTAATTTTTCGAGATTATTCGAAAGTCAATTTTTGAAAATGCAAATATCTCCCGATCTGTTGGAATCTGAGAGACAAAACTTATGTCACTTTGAGGTAACGTACATGTCAACTTCATGTCAGAGTCACGTCAATGTATGTCCAAGGGTTTGAAGGACAGAGGCATTTTAATTTTTCGGGATTATTCGAAAGTCAATTTCTGAAAAGGCAAATATCTCCCGATCTGTAGGAACCTGAGAGACGAAACTTATGTCACTTTGAGGGAACGTATATGTCAACTTCATGTCAGAGTCACGTCAATGTATGTCCAAGGGTTTGGAGGATAGAGAGATTTAAATTTTTCGAGATTATTCGAAAGTCAATTTCTGAAAAGGCAAATATCTCCCGATCTGTTGGAACCTGAGAGACCTAACTTATGTCACTTTGAGGGAACGTATATGTCAACTTCATGTCAGAGTCACGTCAATGTATGTCCAAGGGTTTGGAGGATAGAGAGATTTTAATTTTTCGAGATTATTCGAAAGTCAATTTTTGAAAAGGCAAATATCTCCCGATCTGTAGGAATCTGAGAGACAAACCTTATGTCACTTTGAGGTAACGTATATGTCAACTTCAAGTCAGAGTCATGTCAATGTATGTCCAAGGGTTTCGAGGATAGAGACATTTTAATTTTTCGAGATTATTCGAAAGTCAATTTCTGAAAAGGCAAATATCTCCCGATCTGTAGGAATCTGAGAGACAAAACTTATGTCACTTTGAGGTAACGTATATGTCAACTTCATGTCAGAGTCACGTCAATGTATGTCCAAGGGTTTGGAGGATAGAGACATTTTAATTTTTCCAAATTATTAGAAAGTCAATTTTTTAAAAGGCAAATATCTCTAGATCTGTAGGAATCTGAGAGACAAAACTTATGCCAATTTGAGGGAACGTGTATGTCAACTTCATGTCACAGTCACGTCAATGTATGTCCAAGGGTTTGGAGGAGAGAATCATTTTAATTTTGCGAGATTATTCGAAAGTCAATTTTTGAAAATTCAAATATCTCCCGATCTGTAGGAATCTGAGGGACAAAACTTATGTCACTTTGAGGGAACGTATATGTCAACTTCATGTCAGAGTCACGTCAATGTATGTCCAAGAGTTTGGAGGATAGAGACATTTTAATTTTTCGAGATTATTCGAAAGTCAATTTTTGAAAAGGCAAATATCTCCCGATCTGTAGGAATCTGAGAGACAAATCTTATGTCACTTTGAGGGAACGTATATGTCAACTTCATGTCAGAGTCACGTCAATGTATGTCCAAGGGGTTGGAGGATAGAAATATTTTAATTTTTCGAGATTATTTGATAGTCAATTTTTGAAAAGGCAAATATCTCCCGATCTGTAGGAAACTGAGAGACAAACAATATGTTACTTTGGGGGAACGTATATGTCAACTTCATGTCAGATTCACGTCAATGTGTGTCCAAGTGTTTGGAGGACAGAGGCATTTTAATTTTGCGAGATTATTCGAAAGTCAATTTTTGAAAAGGCAAATATCTCCCGATCTGTACTAATCTGAGAGACAATACTTATGTCACTTTGAGGGAACGTATATGTAAACTTCATGTCAGAGTCACGTCAATGTATGTCCAAGGGTTTGGAGGATAGAGGCATTTAAATTTTTCGAGATTATTCGAAAGTCATTTTCTGAAAAGGCAAATATCTCCCGATCTGTAGGAATCTGAGAGACAAAACTTATGTCACTTTGAGGGAACGTATATGTCAACTACATGTCAGAGGCACGTCAATGTATGTCCAAGGGTTTGGAGGATAGATATATTTTAATTTTTGAGTTTATTCGAAAGTCAATTTTTGAAAAGGCAAATATCTCCCGATCTGTAGGAATCTGAGAACAAACCTGATGTCACTTTGAGGGAACGTATATGTCATTTTCTTATCAGATTCACGTCAATGTATGTAAAAGGGTTTGGAGGATAAACACATTTTAATTTTTCGAGATTATAGAAAGTCAATTTTTGAAAAGGCAAATATCTCCCGATCTGTAGGAATCTGAGAGACAAAACTTATGTCACTTTGAGGGAACGTATATGTCAACTTCATGTCAGACTCACGTCAATGTATGTCCAAGAGTTTGGAGGATGGAGACATTTTAATTTTTCGAGATTATTCGAAAGTCAATTTTTGAAAAGGCACATATCTCCCAATCTGTTGGAATCGGAGAGACAAAACTTATGTCACTTTGAGGTAACGTATATGTCAACTTCATGTCAGATTCACGTCAATGTATGTCCAAGAGTTTGGAGGATAGAGACATTTTAATTTTTCGAGATTATTCGAAAGTCAATTTCTGAAAAGGCAAATATCTCCCGATCTGTAGGAATCTGAGAGACAAAACTTATGTCACTTTGAGGGAACGTATATGTCAACTACATGTCAGAGTCATGTCAATGTATGTCCAGGAGTTTAGAGGATAAACACATTTTAATTTTTCGAGATTATTCCAGAGTCAATTTTTGAAAAGGCAAATATATCCCGATCTGTAGGAATCTGAGAGACAACACTTATGTCAATTTGAGGGAACGTATATGTCAACTTCATGTCAGAGTCACGTCAATGTATGTCCAAGAGTTTGGAGGATAGAGACATTTTAATTTTTCGAGATTATTCGAAAGTCAATTTTTGAAAAGGCAAATATCTCCCGATCTGTTGGAATCTGAGTGACAAAACTTATGTCACTTTGAGGTATCGTATATGTCAACTTCATGTCAGACTCACGTCAATGTATGTCCAAGAGTTTGGAGGATAGAGACATTTTGATTTTTCGAGATTATTCGAAAGTCAATTTAAGGAAAGGCAAATATCTCCCGATCTGTTGGAATCTGAGAGACAAAACTTATGTCACTTTGAGGTAACGTATATGTCAACTTCATGTCAGATTCACGTAAATGTATGTCCAAGAGTTTGGAGGATAGAGACATCTTAATTTTTCGAGATAATTCGAAAGTCAATTTTTGAAAAGGCAAATATCTCCCGATCTGTAGGAATCTGAGAACAAACCTGATGTCACTTTGAGGGAACGTATATGTCAACTTCTTCTCAGATTCACGTCAATGTATGTAAAAGGGTTTGGAGTATAGAGACATTTTAATTTTTTGTTATTATTCGAAAGTCAATTTTTGAAAATTCAAATATCTCCCGATCTGTAGGAATCTGAGAGACAAAACTTATGTCACTTTGAGGGAACGTATATGTCAACTTCATGTCAGAGTCACGTCAATGTATGTCCAATAGTTTGGAGGATAGAGACATTTAAATTTTTCGAGATTATTCGAAAGTCAATTTTAAAAGGCAAATATCTCCCGATCAGTAGGAATCTGAAAGACAAAGCTTATGTCACTTTGAGGGAACGTATATGTCAACTTCATGTCAGATTCACGTCAATGTGTGTCCAAGTGTTTGGAGGACAGAGGCATTTTAATTTTGCGAGATTATTCGAAAGTCAATTTCTGAAAAGGCAAATATCTCCCGATCTGTAGGAATCTGAGAGACAAAACTTATGTCACTTTGAGGGAACGTATATGTCAACTTCATGTCAGAGGCACGTCAATGTATGTCCAAGGGTTTGGAGGATAGATATATTTTAATTTTTCGAGATTATTCGAAAGTCAATTTCTGAAAAGGCAAATATCTCCCGATCTGTAGGAATCTGAGAGACAAAACTTATGTCACTTTGAGGGAACGTATATGTCAACTTCATGTCAGAGTCATGTCAATGTATGTCCAAGGGTTTAGAGGATAAGCACATTTTAATTTTTCGAGATTATTCCAAAGTCAATTTTTGAAAAGGCAAATATCTCCCGATCTGTTGGAATCTGAGAGACAAAACTTATGTCACTTTGAGGTAACGTATATGTCAACTTCATGTCAGAGGCACGTCAATGTATGTCCAAGGGTTTGGAGGATAGATATATTTTAATTTTTCGAGTTTATTCGAAAGTCAATTTTTGAAAAGGCAAATATCTCCCGATCTGTAGGAATCTGAGAACAAACCTGATGTCACTTTGAGGGAACGTATATGTCAACTTCTTGTCAGATTCACGTCAATGTATGTAAAAGGGTTTGGAGTATAGAGACATTTTAATTTTTTGAGATTATTCGAAAGTCAATTTTTCAAAAGGCAAATAACTCCCGATCTGTAGGAATCTGAGAGACAAAACTTATGTCACTTTGAGGGAACGTATATGTCAACTTCATGTCAGAGTCACGTCAATTTATGTCCAAGGGTTTGGAGGATAAACACATTTTAATTTTTCGAGATTATAGAAAGTCAATTTTTGAAAAGGCAAATATCTCCCGATCTGTAGGAATCTGAGAGACAAAACTTATGTCACTTTGAGGGAACGTATATGTCAACTTCATGTCAGATTCACGTCAACGTATGTCCAAGGGTTTGGAGGATAGAGGCATTTAAATTTTTCGAGATTATTTGAAAGTCAATTTTTGAAAAGGCAAATATCTCCCGATCTGTTGGAATCTGAGAGACAAAACTTATGTCACTTTGAGGGAACGTATATGTCAACTTCATGTCAGATTCACGTCAACGTATGTCCAAGGGTTTGGAGGATAGAGGCATTTAAATTTTTCGAGATTATTTGAAAGTCAATTTCTGAAAAGGCAAATATCTCCCGATCTGTAGGAATCTGAGAGACAAAACTTATGTTACTTTGAGGGAACGTATATGTCAACTACATGTCAGAGTCATGTCAAAGTATGTCCTAGAGTTTAGAGGATAAACACATTTTAAATTTTCGAGATTATTCCAAAGTCAATTTTTGAAAAGGCAAATATATCCCGATCTGTAGGAATCTGAGAGACAACACTTATGTCACTTTGAGGGAACGTATATGTCAACTTCATGTCAGAGTCACGTCAATGTATGTAAAAGGGTTTGGAGGATAAACAAATTTTAATTCTTCGAGATTATAGAAAGTCAATTTCTGAAACGGCAAATATCTCCCGATCTGTAGGAATCTGAGAGACAAAATTTATGTCACTTTGAGGGAACGAATATGTCAACTTCATGTCAGAGTCACGTCAATGTATGTCCAAGGGTTTAGAGGATAAACACATTTTAATTTTTCGATATTATTCCAGAGTCAATTTTTGAAAAGGCAAATATATCCCGATCTGTAGGAATCTGAGTGACAACACTTATGTCACTTTGAGGGAACGTAAATGTCAACTTCATGTCAGATTCATGTCAATGTATGTCCAAGGGTTTGGAGGATAGAGATATTTTAATTTTTCGAGATTATTCGAAAGTCAATTTTTTAAAAGGCAAATATCTCCCGATCTGTAGGAATCTGAGAGACAAAACTTATGTCACTTTGAGGGAACGTATATGTCAACTTCATGTCAGTGTCACGTCAATGTATGTCCAAGAGTTTGGAGGATAGAGACATTTTAATTTTTCGAGATTATTCGAAAGTAAATTTTTGAAAAGGCAAATATCTCCCGATCTGTAAGAATCTGAGAGACACCACTTATGTCACTTTGAGGGAACGTATATGTCAACTTCATGTCAGAGTCACGTCAATGTATGTCCAAGGGTTTGGAGGATAAAGACATTTTAATTATTCGAGATTATTCGAAAGTCAATTTTTGAAAAGGCAAATATCTCCCGATCTGTAGGAACCTGAGAGACGAAACTTATGTCACTTTGAGGGAACGTATATGTCAAGTTCATGTCAGAGTCATGTCAATGTATGTCCAAGAGTTTGGAGGATAGAGACATTTTAATTTTTCGAGATTATTCGAAAGTCAATTTTTGAAATGGCAAATATCTCCTGATCTGTAGCAATCTGAGAGACAAAACTTATGTCACTTTGAGGGAACGTATATGTCAAGTTCATGTCAGAGTCATGTTAATGTATGTCCAAGAGTTTGGAGGATAAAGACATTTTAATTTTTCAAGATTATTCGAAAGTCAATTTTTGAAAAGGCAAATATCTCCCGATCTGTTGGAATCTGAGAGACAAAACTTATGTCACTTTGAGGTAATGTATATGTCAACTTCATGTCAGAGGCACGTGAATGTATGTCCAAGAGTTTGGAGGATAGAGGTATTTTAATTTTTCGAGTTTATTCGAAAGTCAATTTTTGAAAAGGCAAATATCTCCCGATCTGTAGGAATCTGAGAACAAACCTGATGTCACTTTGAGGGAACGTATATGTCAACTTCATGTCAGATTCTCGTCAATGTATGTAAAAGGGTTTGGAGTATAGAGACTTTTTAATTTTTTGAGATTATTCGAAAGTAAATTTTTGAAAAGGCAAAAATCTCCCGATCTGTAGGAATCTGAGAGACAAAACTTATGTCACTTTGAGGGAACGTATATGTCAACTTCATGTCAGAGTCACGTCAATGTATGTCCAAGGGTTTGGAGTAGTGAGACATTTTAATTTTTCGAAATTATTCGAAAGTCAATTTTTGAAAAGGCAAATATCTCCCGATCTGTAGGAATCTGAGATACAAAACTTATGTCACTTTGAGGGAACGTATACGTCAACTTCATGTCAGAGTCACGTCAATGTATGTCCAAGAGTTTGGAGAATAGAGACATTTAAATTTTTCGAGATTATTCGAAAGTCAATTTTTGAAAAGGCAAATATCTACCGATCTGTAGGAATCTGAGAGACAAAACTTATGTCACTTTGAGGGAACGTATATGTCAACTTCATGTCAGAGTCACGTTTATGTATGTCGAAGGGTTTGGAGGATAGAGACATTTTAATTTATCGAAATTATTCGAAAGTCAATTTTTCAAAAGGCTAATATCTCCCGATCTGTAGGAATCTGAGAGACAAAACTTGTGTCACTTTGAGGGAACGTATATTTCAACTTCATGTCAGAGTCACGTCAATGTATATAAAAGGATTTGGAGGACAGAGGCATTTTAATTTTGCGAGATTATTCGAAAGTCAATTTTTGAAAATTCAAATATCTCCCGATCTGAAGGAATCTGAGAGACAACACTTATGTCACTTTGAGGTAACGTATATGTCAACTTCATGTCAGAGTCACGTCAATGTATGTCCAAAGGTTTGGAGGATAGAGATATTTAAATTTTTCGAGATTATTCGAAAGTCAATTTTTGAAAAGGCAAATATCTCCCGATCTGTAGGTATCTGAGAGACAAAACTTATGTCACTTTGAGGAAACGTATATGTCAACTTTATGTCAGATTCACGTCAAAGTATGGTCAAGGGTTTGGAGGATAGAGGCATTTTAATTTTTCGAGATTATTCTAAAGTCAATTTCTGAAAAGGCAAATATCTCCCGATCTGAAAGAATCTGAGAGACAAAACTTATGTCACTTTGAGGGAACGTATATGTCAACTTCATGTCAGAGTCACGTCAATGTATGTCCAAGGATTTAGAGGATAAACACATTTTAATTTTTCGATATTATTCCAAAGTCAATTTTTGAAAAGGCAAATATATCCCGATCTGTAGGAATCTGAGTGACAACACTTATGTCACTTTGAGGGAACATATATGTCAACTTCATGTCAGAGTCACGTCAATGTATGTCCAAGGGTTTGGAGGAGTGAGACATTTTAATTTTTCGAGATTATTCGAAAGTTAATTTTTGAAAAGGAAAATTTCTAACGATCTGTTGGAATCTGAGAGCCAAAACTTATGTCACTTTGAGGGAACGTATATGTCAACTTCATGTCAGAGTCTTGTCAATGTATGTCCAATGGTTTAGAGGATAAACACATTTTAATATTTCGATATTATTCCAAAGTCAATTTTTGAAAAGGCAAATATATCCCGATCTGTAGGAAACTGAGTGACAAGACTTATGTCACTTTGAGGGAACGTATATGTCAACATCATGTCAGAGTCATGTCAATGTATGTCCAAGGGTTTGGAGGATAGAGATATTTTAATTTTTCGAGATTATTCCTAAGTCAATTTATTAAAAGGCAAATATCTCCCGATCTGTAGGAATCTGAGAGACAAAACTTATGTCACTTTGAGGGAACGTATATGTCAACTTCATGTCAGAGTCACGTCAATGTATGTCCAATGGTTTGGAGGATAGAGATATTTTAATTTTTCGATATTATTCGAAAGTCAATTTTTGAAAAAGCAAATATCTCCCGATCTGTTGGTATCTGAGATACAAAACTTATGCCACTTTGAGGGAACGTATATGTCAACTTCATGTCAGATTCACGTCAAAGTATGTCCAAGGGGTTGGAGGATAGAGGCATTTTAATTTTTCGAGATAATTCGAAAGTCAATTTTTGAAAAGTCAAATATCTCCCGATCTGTAGGAATCTGAGAGACAAAACTTATGTCACTTTGAGGGAACGTATATGTCAACTTCATGTCAGAGTCACGTCAATGTATGTCCAAGGATTTAGAGGATAAACACATTTAAATTTTTCGAGATTATTCGAAAGTTAATTTTTGAAAAGGCAAACATCTTCCGATCTGTTTGAATCTGAGAGACAAAACTTATGTCACTTTGAGGTAACGTATATGTCAACTTCATGTCAGATGCACGTCAATGTATGTCCAAGGGTTCGGAGGATAATCAAATTTTAATTCCTCGAGATTATAGAAAGTCAATTTTTGAAACGGCAAATATCTCCCGATCTGTAGGAATCTGAGAGACAAAACTTATGTCACTTTAAGGGAACGTATATGTCAACTTCATGTCAGAGTCATGGCAAAGTATGTCCAAGGGTTTAGAGGATAAACACATTTTAATTTTTCGATATTATTCCAAAGTCAATTTTTGAAGAGGCAAATATATCCCGATCTGTAGGAATCTGAGTGACAACACTTATGTCACTTTGAGGGAACGTAAATGTCAACTTCATGTCAGAGTCATGTCAATGTATGTCCAAGGGTTTGGAGGATAGAGATATTTTAATTTTTCGAGATTATTCGAAAGTCAATTTTTTAAAAGGCAAATATCTCCGGATCTGTAGGAATCTGAGAGACAAAACTTATGTCACTTTGAGGGAACGTATATGTCAACTTCATGTCAGAGTCACGTCAATGTATGTCCAAGAGTTTGGAGGATAGAGACATTTTAATTTTTCGAGATTATTCGAAAGTAAATTTTTGAAAAGGCAAATATCTCCCGATCTTTAAGAATCTGAGAGACACCACTTATGTCACTTTGAGGGAACGTATATGTCAACTTCATGTCAGAGGCACGTCAATGTATGTCTAAGGGTTTGCAGGATAGTGATATTTTAATTTTTCGAGATTATTCGAAAGTCAATTTTTGAAAAGGCAAATATCTCCCGATCTGTAGGAATCTGAGAGACAAATCTTATGTCACTTTGAGGGAACGTATATGTCAAGTTCATGTCAGAGTCATGTCAATGTATGTCCAAGTGTTTGGAGGATAGAGACATTTTAATTTTTCGAGATTATTCGAAAGTCAATTTATGAAAAGGCAAATATCTCCCGATCTGTTAGAATCTGAGAGACAAAACTTATGTCACTTTGATGTAATGTATATGTCAACTTCATGTCAGAGGCACGTCAATGTATGTCCAAGAGTTTGGAGGATAGAGGTATTATAATTTTTCGAGTTTATTCGAAAGTCAATTTTTGTAAAGGCAAATATCTCCCGATCTGTAGGAATCTGAGAACAAACCTGATGTCACTTTGAGGGAACGTATATGTCAACTTCATGTCAGATTCACGTCAATGTATGTAAAAGGGTTTGGAGTATAGAGACTTTTTAATTTTTTGAGATTATTCGAAAGTCAATTTTTGAAAAGGCAAAAATCTCCCGATCTGTAGGAATCTGAGAGACAAAACTTATGTCACTTTGAGGGAACGTATATGTCAACTTCATGACAGAGTCACGTCAATGTATGTCCAAGGGTTTGGAGGATAGAGATATTTTAATTTTTCGAGATTATTCGAAAGTCAATTTTTGAAAAGGCAAATATCTCCCGATCTGTAGGTATCTGAGAGACAAAACTTATGTCACTTTGAGGAAACGTATATGTCAACTTCGTGTCAGATTCACGTCAAAGTATGTCGAAGTGTTTGGAGGATAGAGGCATTTTAATTTTTCGAGATTATTCGAAAGTCAATTTCTGAAAAGGCAAATATCTCCCGATCTGTAGGAACGTGAGAGACAAAACTTATGTCCCTTTGAGGGAACGTATATGTAACTTCATGTCAGAGTCACGTCAATGTATGTCCAAGGGGTTGGAGGATAGAGATATTTTAATTTTGCGAGATTATTCGAAAGTCAATTTTTGAAAAGGCAAATATCTCCCGATCTGTAGGAATCTGAGTGACAACACTTATGTCACTTTGAGGGAACGTATATGTCACCTTCATGTCAGAGTCACTTCAATGTATGTCCAAGGGTTTGGAGGAGTGAGACATTTAAATTTTTCGAGATTATTCGAAAGTCAATTTTTGAAAAGGCAAATATCTAGCGATCTGTTGGAATCTGAGAGCCAAAACTTATGTCACTTTGAGGGAACGTATATGTCACCTTCATGTCAGAGTCACGTTAATGTATGTCCAAGGGTTTGGAGGATAGAGATATTTTAATTTTTCGAGATTATTCGAAAGTCAATTTTTGAAAAGGCAAATATCTCCCGATCTGTAGGTATCTGAGAGACAAAACTTATGTCACTTTGAGGAAACGTATATGTCAACTTCATGTCAGATTCACGTCAAATTATGTCCAAAGGTTTGGAGGAAAGAGGCATTTTAATTTTTCGATATTATTCGAAAGTCAATTTCTGAAAAGGCAAATATCTCCCGATCTTTAGGAATCTGAGAGACAAAACTGATGTCACTTTGAGGGAACGTATATGTCAACTTCATGTCAGAGTCACGTCAAAGTATGTCAAAGTGTTTAGAGGATAAACACATTTTAATTTTTCGATATTATTCCAAAGTCAATTTTTGAAAAGGTAAATATATCCCGATCTGTAGGAATCTGAGTGACAACACTTATGTCACTTTGAGGGAACGTATATGTCAACTTCATGTCAGAGTGACGTCAATGTATGTCCAAGAGTTTGGAGGATAGAGACATTTTATTTTTTCGAGATTATTCGAAAGTCAATTTTTGAAAAGGCAAATATATCCCGATCTGTAGGAATCTGAGTGACAACACTTATGTCACTTTGAGGGAACGTAAATGTCAACTTCATGTCAATGTATGTCCAAGGGTTTGGAGGATAGAGATATTTTAATTTTTCGAGATTATTCGAAAGTCAATTTTTTAAAAGGCAAATATCTCCCGATCTGTAAGAATCTGAGAGACACCACTTTTGTCACTTTGAGGGAACGTATATGTCAACTTCATGTCAGAGTCACGTCAATGTATGTCCAAGGGTTTGGAGGATAAAGACATTTTAATTATTCGAGATTATTCGAAAGTCAATTTTTGAAAAGGCAAATATCTCCCGATCTGTAGGAACCTGAGAGACGAAACTTATGTCACTTTGAGGGAACGTATATGTCAAGTTCATGTCAGAGTCATGTCAATGTATGTCCAAGAGTTTGGAGGATAGAGACATTTTAATTTTTCGAGATTATTCGAAAGTCAATTTTTGAAAAGGCAAATATCTCGTGATCTGTAGCAATCTGAGAGACAAAACTTATGTCACTTTGAGGGAACGTATATGTCAAGTTCATGTCAGAGTCATGTCAATGTATGTCCAAGAGTTTGGAGGATAGAGACATTTTAATTTTTCAAGATTATTCGAAAGTCAATTTTTGAAAAGGCAAATATCTCCCGATCTGTTGGAATCTGAGAGACAAAACTTATGTCACTTTGAGGTAATGTATATGTCAACTTCATGTCAGAGGCACGTGAATGTATGTCCAAGAGTTTGGAGGATAGAGGTATTTTAATTTTTCGAGTTTATTCGAAAGTCAATTTTTGAAAAGGCAAATATCTCCCGATCTGTAGGAATCTGAGAACAAACCTGATGTCACTTTGAGGGAACGTATATGTCAACTTCATGTCAGATTCTCGTTAATGTATGTAAAAGGGTTTGGAGTATAGAGACTTTTTAATTTTTTGAGATTATTCGAAAGTAAATTTTTGAAAAGGCAAAAATCTCCCGATCTGTAGGAATCTGAGAGACAAAACTTATGTCACTTTGAGGGAACGTATATGTCAACTTCATGTCAGAGTCACGTCAATGTATGTCCAAGGGTTTGGAGTAGTGAGACATTTTAATTTTTCGAGATTATTCGAAAGTCAATTTTTGAAAAGGCAAATATCTCCCGATCTGTAGGAATCTGAGATTCAAAACTTATGTCACTTTGAGGGAACGTATACGTCAACTTCATGTCAGAGTCACGTCAATGTATGTCCAAGAGTTTGGAGAATAGAGACATTTAAATTTTTCGAGATTATTCGAAAGTCAATTTTTGAAAAGGCAAATATCTACCGATCTGTAGGAATCTGAGAGACAAAACTTATGTCACTTTGAGGGAACGTATATGTCAACTTCATGTCAGAGTCACGTTTATGTATATAAAAGGATTTGGAGGACAGAGGCATTTTAATTTTGCGAGATTATTCGAAAGTCAATTTTTGAAAATTCAAATATCTCCCGATCTGAAGAAATCTGAGAGACAACACTTATGTCACTTTGAGATAACGTATATGTCAACTTCATGTCAGAGTCACGTCAATGTATGTCTAAGGATTTAGAGGATAAACACATTTTAATTTTTCGAGATTATTCGAAAGTCAATTTTTGAAAAGGCAAATATCTCCCGATCTGTAGGTATCTGAGAGACAAAACTTATGTCACTTTGAGGAAACGTATATGTCAACTTTATGTCAGATTCACGTCAAAGTATGGTCAAGGGTTTGGAGGATAGAGGCATTTTCATTTTTCGAGATTATTCGAAAGTCAATTTCTGAAAAGGCAAATATCTCCCGATCTGAAAGAATCTGAGAGACAAAACTTATGTCACTTTGAGGGAACGTATATGTCAACTTCATGTCAGAGTCACGTCAATGTATGTCCAAGGGTTTGGAGGAGTGAGACATTTTAATTTTTCGAGATTATTCGAAAGTCAATTTTTGAAAAGGCAAATATATCCCGATCTGTAGGAATCTGAGTGACAACACTTATGTCACTTTGAGGGAACGTAAATGTCAACTTCATGTCAATGTATGTCCAAGGGTTTGGAGGATAGAGATATTTTAATTTTTCGAGATTATTCGAAAGTCAATTTTTTAAAAGGCAAATATCTCCCGATCTGTAAGAATCTGAGAGACACCACTTTTGTCACTTTGAGGGAACGTATATGTCAACTTCATGTCAGAGTCACGTCAATGTATGTCCAAGGGTTTGGAGGATAAAGACATTTTAATTATTCGAGATTATTCGAAAGTCAATTTTTGAAAAGGCAAATATCTCCCGATCTGTAGGAACCTGAGAGACGAAACTTATGTCACTTTGAGGGAACGTATATGTCAAGTTCATGTCAGAGTCATGTCAATGTATGTCCAAGAGTTTGGAGGATAGAGACATTTTAATTTTTCGAGATTATTCGAAAGTCAATTTTTGAAAAGGCAAATATCTCGTGATCTGTAGCAATCTGAGAGACAAAACTTATGTCACTTTGAGGGAACGTATATGTCAAGTTCATGTCAGAGTCATGTCAATGTATGTCCAAGAGTTTGGAGGATAGAGACATTTTAATTTTTCAAGATTATTCGAAAGTCAATTTTTGAAAAGGCAAATATCTCCCGATCTGTTGGAATCTGAGAGACAAAACTTATGTCACTTTGAGGTAATGTATATGTCAACTTCATGTCAGAGGCACGTGAATGTATGTCCAAGAGTTTGGAGGATAGAGGTATTTTAATTTTTCGAGTTTATTCGAAAGTCAATTTTTGAAAAGGCAAATATCTCCCGATCTGTAGGAATCTGAGAACAAACCTGATGTCACTTTGAGGGAACGTATATGTCAACTTCATGTCAGATTCTCGTTAATGTATGTAAAAGGGTTTGGAGTATAGAGACTTTTTAATTTTTTGAGATTATTCGAAAGTAAATTTTTGAAAAGGCAAAAATCTCCCGATCTGTAGGAATCTGAGAGACAAAACTTATGTCACTTTGAGGGAACGTATATGTCAACTTCATGTCAGAGTCACGTCAATGTATGTCCAAGGGTTTGGAGTAGTGAGACATTTTAATTTTTCGAGATTATTCGAAAGTCAATTTTTGAAAAGGCAAATATCTCCCGATCTGTAGGAATCTGAGATACAAAACTTATGTCACTTTGAGGGAACGTATACGTCAACTTCATGTCAGAGTCACGTCAATGTATGTCCAAGAGTTTGGAGAATAGAGACATTTAAATTTTTCGAGATTATTCGAAAGTCAATTTTTGAAAAGGCAAATATCTACCGATCTGTAGGAATCTGAGAGACAAAACTTATGTCACTTTGAGGGAACGTATATGTCAACTTCATGTCAGAGTCACGTTTATGTATATAAAAGGATTTGGAGGACAGAGGCATTTTAATTTTGCGAGATTATTCGAAAGTCAATTTTTGAAAATTCAAATATCTCCCGATCTGAAGAAATCTGAGAGACAACACTTATGTCACTTTGAGATAACGTATATGTCAACTTCATGTCAGAGTCACGTCAATGTATGTCTAAGGATTTAGAGGATAAACACATTTTAATTTTTCGAGATTATTCGAAAGTCAATTTTTGAAAAGGCAAATATCTCCCGATCTGTAGGTATCTGAGAGACAAAACTTATGTCACTTTGAGGAAACGTATATGTCAACTTTATGTCAGATTCACGTCAAAGTATGGTCAAGGGTTTGGAGGATAGAGGCATTTTCATTTTTCGAGATTATTCGAAAGTCAATTTCTGAAAAGGCAAATATCTCCCGATCTGAAAGAATCTGAGAGACAAAACTTATGTCACTTTGAGGGAACGTATATGTCAACTTCATGTCAGAGTCACGTCAATGTATGTCCAAGGGTTTGGAGGAGTGAGACATTTTAATTTTTCGAGATTATTCGAAAGTTAATTTTTGAAAAGGAAAATTTCTAACGATCTGTTGGAATCTGAGAGCCAAAACTTATGTCACTTTGAGGGAACGTATATGTCAACTTCATGTCAGAGTCACGTCAATGTATGTCCAAGTGTTTGGAGGATAGAGATATTTTAATTTTTCGAGATTATTCGAAAGTCAATTTTAGAAAAGGCAAATATCTCCCGATCTGTAGGTATCTGAGAGACAAAACTTATGTCACTTTGAGGAAACGTATATGTCAACTTCATGTCAGATTCACGTCAAAGTATGTCCAAGGGTTTGGAGGATAGAGGCATTTTAATTTTTCGAGATTATTTGAAAGTCAATTTTTGAAAAGGCAAATATCTCCCGATCTGTAGGAATCTGAGAGACAAAACTTATGTCACTTTGACGGAACGTATATGTCAACTTCATGTCAGTGTCACGTCAATGTATGTCCAAGAGTTTGGAGGATGGAGACATTTAAATTTTTCGAGATTATTCGAAAGTAAATTTTTGAAAAGGCAAATATCTCCCGATCTGTAAGAATCTGAGAGACACCACTTATGTCACTTTGAGGGAACGTATATGTCAACTTCATGTCAGAGTCACGTCAATGTATGTCCAAGGGTTTGGAGGATAAAGACATTTTAATTATTCGAGATTATTGGAAAGTCAATTTTTGAAAAGGCAAATATCTCCCGATCTGTAGAAACCTGAGAGACGAAACTTATGTCACTTTGAGGGAACGTATATGTCAAGTTCATGTCAGAGTCATGTCAATGTATGTCCAAGAGTTTGGAGGATAGAGACATTTTAATTTTTCGAGATTATTCGAAAGTCAATTTTTGAAAAGGCAAATATTTCCTGATCTGTAGCAATCTGAGAGACAAAAATTATATCACTTTGAGGGAACGTATATGTCAAGTTCATGTCAGAGTCATGTCAATGTATGTCCAAGAGTTTGGAGGATAGAGACATTTTAATTTTTCAAGATTATTCGAAAGTCAATTTTTGAAAAGGCAAATATCTCCCGATCTGTTGGAATCTGAGAGACAAAACTTATGTCACTTTGAGGTAATGTATATGTCAACTTCATGTCAGAGGCACGTGAATGTATGTTCTTGAGTTTGGAGGATAGATGTATTTAAATTTTTCGAGTTTATTCGAAAGTCAATTTTTGAAAAGGCAAATATCTCCCGATCTGTAGGAATCTGAGAACAAACCTGATGTCACTTTGAGGGAACGTATATGTCAACTTCATGTCAGATTCTCGTCAATGTATGTAAAAGGGTTTGGAGTATAGAGACTTTTTAATTTTTTGAGATTATTCGAAAGTAAATTTTTGAAAAGGCAAAAATCTCCCGATCTGTAGGAATCTGAGAGACAAAACTTATGTCACTTTGAGGGAACGTATATGTCAACTTCATGTCAGAGTCACGTCAATGTATGTCCAAGGGTTTGGAGTAGTGAGACATTTTAATTTTTCGAGATTTTTCGAAAGTCAATTTTTGAAAAGGCAAATATCTCCCGATCTGTAGGAATCTGAGATACAAAACTTATGTCACTTTGAGGGAACGTATACGTCAACTTCATGTCAGAGTCACGTCAATGTATGTCCAAGAGTTTGGAGAATAGAGACATTTAAATTTTTCGAGATTATTCGAAAGTCAATTTTTGAAAAGGCAAATATCTACCGATCTGTAGGAATCTGAGAGACAAAACTTATGTCACTTTGAGGGAACGTATATGTCAACTTCATGTCAGAGTCACGTTTATGTATGTCGAAGGGTTTGGAGGATAGAGACATTTTAATTTATCGAAATTATTCGAAAGTCAATTTTTCAAAAGGCTAATATCTCCCGATCTGTAGGAATCTGAGAGACAAAACTTGTGTCACTTTGAGGGAACGTATATTTCAACTTCATGTCAGAGTCACGTCAATGTATGTAAAAGGATTTGGAGGACAGAGGCATTTAAATTTTGCGAGATTATTCGAAAGTCAATTTTTGAAAATTCAAATATCTCCCGATCTGAAGGAATCTGAGAGACAACACTTATGTCACTTTGAGGTAACGTATATGTCAACTTCATGTCAGAGTCACGTCAATGTATGTACAAAGGTTTGGAGGATAGAGATATTTAAATTTTTCGAGATTATTCGAAAGTCAATTTTTGAAAATTCAAATATCTCCCGATCTGTAGGAACGTGAGAGACAAAACTTATGTCACTTTGAGGGAACGTATATGTCAACTTCATGTCAGAGTCACGTCAATGTATGTCCAAAGGTTTGGAGGATAGAGATATTTAAATTTTTCGAGATTATTCGAAAGTCAATTTTTGAAAATTCAAATATCTCCCGATCTGTAGGAACGTGAGAGACAAAACTTATGTCACTTTGAGGGAACGTATATGTCAACTTCATGTCAGAGTCACGTCAATGTATGTCCAAGGGGTTGGAGGATAGAAATATTTTAATTTTGCGAGATTATTCGAAAGTCAATTTTTGAAAAGGCAAATATCTCCCGATCTGTAGGAATCTGAGAGACAAAACTTATGTCACTTTGAGGGAACGTACGTGTCAACTTCATGGCAGAGTCGCGTCAATGTATGTCCAAGGGTTTGGAGGATAAACACATTTTAAATTTTCGAGATTATAGGAAGTCAATTTTTGAAAAGTCAAATATCTCCCGATCTGTAGGAATCTGTGAGCTAAAACTTATGTCACTTTGAGGGAACGTATATGTCAACTTCATGTCAGAGTCACGTCAATGTATGTCCAAGGGTTTGGAGGATAGAGACATTTTAATTTTTCAAGGTTATTCGAAAGTCAATTTTTCAAAAGGCAAATATCTCCCGATCTGTAGGAATCTGTGAGACAAAACTTATGTCACTCTGAGGGAACGTATATGTCAACTTCATGTCAGAGTCACGTCAATGTATGTCCAAGGGTTTGGAGGATAGAGATATTTTAATTTTTCGAGATTATTCGAAAGTCAATTTTAGAAAAGGCAAATATCTCCCGATCTGTAGGTATCTGAGAGACAAAACTTATGTCACTTTGAGGAAACGTATATGTCAACTTCATGTCAGATTCACGTCAAAGTATGTCCAAGGGTTTGGAGGATAGAGGCATTTTAATTTTTCGAGATTATTCGAAAGTCAATTTCTGAAAAGGCAAATATCTCCCGATCTGTAGGAATCTGAGAGACAAAACTTATGTCACTTTGAGGGAACGTATATGTCAACTTCATGTCAGAGTCTTGTCAATGTATGTCCAAGGGTTTAGAGGATAAACACATTTTAATATTTCGATATTATTCCAAAGTCAATTTTTGAAAAGGCAAATATATCCCGATCTGTAGGAATCTGAGTGACAAGACTTATGTCACTTTGAGGGAACGTATATGTCAACATCATGTCAGAGTCATGTCAATGTAAGTCCAAGGGTTTGGAGGATAGAGATATTTTAATTTTTCGAGATTATTCCTAAGTCAATTTATTAAAAGGCAAATATCTCCCGATCTGTAGGAATCTGAGAGACAAAACTTATGTCACTTTGAGGGAACGTATATGTCAACTTCATGTCAGAGTCACGTCAATGTATGTCCAATGGTTTGGAGGATAGAGATATTTTAATTTTTCGATATTATTCGAAAGTCAATTTTTTAAAAGGCAAATATCTCCCGATCTGTTGGTATCTGAGATACAAAACTTATGTCACTTTGAGGGAACGTATATTTCAACTTCATGTCAGATTCACGTCAAAGTATATCCAAGGGGTTGGAGGATAGAGGCATTTTAATTTTTCGAGATAATTCGAAAGTCAATTTTTGAAAAGTCAAATATCTCCCGATCTGTAGGAATCTGAGAGACAAAACTTATGTCACTTTGAGGGAACGTATATGTCAACTTCATGTCAGAGTCACGTCAATGTATGTCCAAGGATTTAGAGGATAAACACATTTAAATTTTTCGAGATTATTCGAAAGTTAATTTTTGAAAAGGCAAACAACTTCCGATCTGTTTGAATCTGAGAGACAAAACTTATGTCACTTTGAGGTAACGTATATGTCAACTGCATGTCACATGCACGTCAATGTATGTCCAAGGGTTTGGAGGATAGAGACATTTAAATTTTTCGAGATTATTCGAAAGTCAATTTTTGAAAAGGCAAATATCTACCGATCTGTAGGAATCTGAGAGACAAAACTTATGTCACTTTGAGGGAACGTATATGTCAACTTCATGTCAGAGTCACGTTTATGTATGTCGAAGGGTTTGGAGGATAGAGACATTTTAATTTATCGAAATTATTCGAAAGTCAATTTTTCAAAAGGCTAATATCTCCCGATCTGTAGGAATCTGAGAGACAAAACTTGTGTCACTTTGAGGGAACGTATATTTCAACTTCATGTCAGAGTCACGTCAATGTATGTAAAAGGATTTGGAGGACAGAGGCATTTAAATTTTGCGAGATTATTCGAAAGTCAATTTTTGAAAATTCAAATATCTCCCGATCTGAAGGAATCTGAGAGACAACACTTATGTCACTTTGAGGTAACGTATATGTCAACTTCATGTCAGAGTCACGTCAATGTATGTACAAAGGTTTGGAGGATAGAGATATTTAAATTTTTCGAGATTATTCGAAAGTCAATTTTTGAAAATTCAAATATCTCCCGATCTGTAGGAACGTGAGAGACAAAACTTATGTCACTTTGAGGGAACGTATATGTCAACTTCATGTCAGAGTCACGTCAATGTATGTCCAAAGGTTTGGAGGATAGAGATATTTAAATTTTTCGAGATTATTCGAAAGTCAATTTTTGAAAATTCAAATATCTCCCGATCTGTAGGAACGTGAGAGACAAAACTTATGTCACTTTGAGGGAACGTATATGTCAACTTCATGTCAGAGTCACGTCAATGTATGTCCAAGGGGTTGGAGGATAGAAATATTTTAATTTTGCGAGATTATTCGAAAGTCAATTTTTGAAAAGGCAAATATCTCCCGATCTGTAGGAATCTGAGAGACAAAACTTATGTCACTTTGAGGGAACGTACGTGTCAACTTCATGGCAGAGTCGCGTCAATGTATGTCCAAGGGTTTGGAGGATAAACACATTTTAAATTTTCGAGATTATAGGAAGTCAATTTTTGAAAAGTCAAATATCTCCCGATCTGTAGGAATCTGTGAGCTAAAACTTATGTCACTTTGAGGGAACGTATATGTCAACTTCATGTCAGAGTCACGTCAATGTATGTCCAAGGGTTTGGAGGATAGAGACATTTTAATTTTTCAAGGTTATTCGAAAGTCAATTTTTCAAAAGGCAAATATCTCCCGATCTGTAGGAATCTGTGAGACAAAACTTATGTCACTCTGAGGGAACGTATATGTCAACTTCATGTCAGAGTCACGTCAATGTATGTCCAAGGTTTTGGAGGATAGAGATATTTTAATTTTTCGAGATTATTCGAAAGTCAATTTTAGAAAAGGCAAATATCTCCCGATCTGTAGGTATCTGAGAGACAAAACTTATGTCACTTTGAGGAAACGTATATGTCAACTTCATGTCAGATTCACGTCAAAGTATGTCCAAGGGTTTGGAGGATAGAGGCATTTTAATTTTTCGAGATTATTCGAAAGTCAATTTCTGAAAAGGCAAATATCTCCCGATCTGTAGGAATCTGAGAGACAAAACTTATGTCACTTTGAGGGAACGTATATGTCAACTTCATGTCAGAGTCTTGTCAATGTATGTCCAAGGGTTTAGAGGATAAACACATTTTAATATTTCGATATTATTCCAAAGTCAATTTTTGAAAAGGCAAATATCTCCCGATCTGTAGGAATCTGAGAGACAAAACTTATGTCACTTTGAGGGAACGTATATGTCAACTTCATGTCAGAGTCACGTCAATGTATGTCCAAGGGTTTGGAGGATAGAGATATTTTAATTTTTCGAGATTATTCCTAAGTCAATTTATTAAAAGGCAAATATCTCCCGATCTGTAGGAATCTGAGAGACAAAACTTATGTCACTTTGAGGGAACGTATATGTCAACTTCATGTCAGAGTCACGTCAATGTATGTCCAATGGTTTGGAGGATAGAGATATTTTAATTTTTCGATATTATTCGAAAGTCAATTTTTTAAAAGGCAAATATCTCCCGATCTGTTGGTATCTGAGATACAAAACTTATGTCACTTTGAGGGAACGTATATTTCAACTTCATGTCAGATTCACGTCAAAGTATATCCAAGGGGTTGGAGGATAGAGGCATTTTAATTTTTCGAGATAATTCGAAAGTCAATTTTTGAAAAGTCAAATATCTCCCGATCTGTAGGAATCTGAGAGACAAAACTTATGTCACTTTGAGGGAACGTATATGTCAACTTCATGTCAGAGTCACGTCAATGTATGTCCAAGTATTTAGAGGATAAACACATTTAAATTTTTCGAGATTATTCGAAAGTTAATTTTTGAAAAGGCAAACAACTTCCGATCTGTTTGAATCTGAGAGACAAAACTTATGTCACTTTGAGGTAACGTATATGTCAACTGCATGTCAGATGCACGTCAATGTATGTCCAAGGGTTTGGAGGATAGAGATATTTTAATTTTTCGAGATTATTCGAAAGTCATTTTCTGAAAAGGCAAATATCTCCCGATCTGTAGGAATCTGAGAGTCAAAACTTATGTCACTTTGAGGGAACGTAAATGTCAACTTCATGTCAGAGGCACGTCAATGTATGTCCAAGAGTTTGGAGGATAGAGGTATTATAATTTTTCGAGTTTATTCGAAAGTCAATTTTTGTAAAGGCAAATATCTCCCGATCTGTAGGAATCTGAGAACAAACCTGATGTCACTTTGAGGGAACGTATATGTCAACTTCATGTCAGATTCACGTCAATGTATGTAAAAGGGTTTGGAGTATAGAGACTTTTTAATTTTTTGAGATTATTCGAAAGTCAATTTTTGAAAAGGCAAAAATCTCCCGATCTGTAGGAATCTGAGAGACAAAACTTATGTCACTTTGAGGGAACGTATATGTCAACTTCATGACAGAGTCACGTCAATGTATGTCCAAGGGTTTGGAGGATAGAGATATTTTAATTTTTCGAGATTATTCGAAAGTCAATTTTTGAAAAGGCAAATATCTCCCGATCTGTAGGTATCTGAGAGACAAAACTTATGTCACTTTGAGGAAACGTATATGTCAACTTCGTGTCAGATTCACGTCAAAGTATGTCGAAGTGTTTGGAGGATAGAGGCATTTTAATTTTTCGAGATTATTCGAAAGTCAATTTCTGAAAAGGCAAATATCTCCCGATCTGTAGGAATCTGAAAGACAAAACTTATGTCACTTTGAGTCAACGTAAATGTCAACTTCATGTCAGATTCACGTCAATCTATGTCCAAGGGTTTGGAGTATAGAGACATTTTAATTTTTAGAGATTATTCGAAAGTCAATTTCTGAAAAAGGCAAATATCTCCCGATCTGTAGGAATCTGAGAGACAAAACTTATGGCACTTTGAGGGAACGTATATGTCAACTTCATGTCAGAGTCACGTCAATGTATGTAAAAGAGTTTGGAGGATAGAGACATTTAAATTTTTCGAGATTATTCAAAAGTCAATTTTTGAAAAGGAAAATATCTCCCGATCTGTAGGAATCTGAGAGACAAAACTTATGTCACTCTAAGGGAACGTATATGTCAACTTCATGTCAGAGTCACGTCAATGTATGTCCAAGGGTTTGAAGGACAGAGGCATTTTAATTTTTCGAGATTATTCGAAAGTCAATTTTTGAAAAGGCAAATATCTCCCGATCTGTTAGAATCTGAGAGACACCACTTATGGCACTTTGAGGGAACGTATATGTCAACTTCATGTCAGAGTCAAGTCAATGTATGTCCAAGGGTTTGGAGGATAAAGACATTTTAATTATTCGAGATTATTCGAAAGTCAATTTTTGAAAAGGCAAATATCTCCCGATCTGTAGGAACCTGAGAGACGAAACTTATCTCACTTTGAGGGAACGTATATGTCAACTTCATGTCAGATTCACGTCAAAGTATGTCCAAGGGTTTGGAGGATAGAGGCATTTTAATTTTTCGAGATTATTCGAAAGTCAATTTCTGAAAAGTCAAATATCTCCCGATCTGTAGGAATCTGAGAGACAAAACTTATGTCACTTTGAGGGAACGTATATGTCAACTTCATGTCAGAGTCAGGTCAATGTATGTCCAAGGGTTTGGAGGATAGAGGCATTTTAATTTTTCGAGATTATTCGAAAGTCAATTTCTGAAAAGGCAAATATCTCCCGATCTGTAGGAACGTGAGAGACAAAACTTATGTCACTTTGAGGGAACGTATATGTCAACTTCATGTCAGAGTCACGTCAATGTATGTCCAAGGGGTTGGAGGATAGAGATATTTTAATTTTGCGAGATTATTCGAAAGTCAATTTTTGAAAAGGCAAATATCTCCCGATCTGTAGGAATCTGAGAGACAACACTTATGTCACTTTGAGGGAACGTATATGTCAACTTCATGTCAGAGTCACGTCAATGTATGTCAAAGGGTTTGGAGGAGTGAGACATTTTAATTTTAATTTTTCGAGATTATTCGAAAGTCAATTTTTGAAAAGGCAAATATCTAGCGATCTGTTGGAATCTGAGAGCCAAAACTTATGTCACTTTGAGGGAACGTATATGCCAACTTCATGTCAGAGTCACGTTAATGTATGTCCAAGGGTTTGGAGGATAGAGATATTTTAATTTTTCGAGATTATTCGAAAGTCAATTTTTGAAAAGGCAAATATCTCCCGATCTGTAGGTATCTGAGAGACAAAACTTATGTCACTTTTAGGAAACGTATATGTCAACTTCATGTCAGATTCACGTCAAAGTATGTCCAAGGGTTTGGAGGATAGAGGCATTTTAATTTTTCGAGATTATTCGAAAGTCAATTTCTGAAAAGGCAAATATATCCCGATCTTTAGGAATCTGAGAGACAAAACTGATGTCACTTTGAGGGAACGTATATGTCAACTTCATGTCAGAGTCACGTCAAAGTATGTCAAAGGGTTTAGAGGATAAACATATTTTAATTTTTCGATATTATTCCAAAGTCAATTTTTGAAAAGGTAAATATATCCCGATCTGTAGGAATCTGAGTGACAACACTGATGTCACTTTGAGGGAACGTATATGTCAACTTCATGTCAGAGTGACGTCAATGTATGTCCAAGAGTTTGGAGGATAGAGACATTTTATTTTTTCGAGATTATTCGAAAGTCAATTTTTGAAAAGGCAAATATCTCCCGATCTGTTAGAATCTGAGAGACAAAACTTATGTCACTTTGAGATAATGTATATGTCAACTTCATGTCAGAGGCACGTCAATGTATCTCCAAGGGTTTGGAGGATAGAGATATTTTAATTTTTCGAGATTATTCGAAAGTCAATTTTTGAAAAGGCAAATATCTCCCGATCTGTAGGAATCTGAGAGACAAAACTTATGTCACTTTGAGTTAACGTATATGTCAACTTCATGTCAGATTCACGTCAATCTATGTCCAAGTGTTTGGAGTATAGAGACATTTTAATTTTTCGAATTATTCGAAAGTCAATTTCTGAAAAGGCAAATATCTCCCATCTGTAGGAATCTGAGAGACAAAACTTTTGTCACCTTGAGGGAACGTATATGTCAACTTCATGTCAGAGTCACGTCAATGTATGTCCAAGGGTTTGGAGGATAAACACATTTAAATTTTTCGAGATTAAAGAAAGTCAATTTTTGAAAAGGGAAATATCTCCCGATCTGTAGGAACCTGAGAGACAAAACTTATGTCTTGAGGGAACGTATATGTCAAGTTCATGTCAGAGTCACGTCAATGTATGTAAAAGAGTTTGGTGGATAGAGACATTTAAATTTTTCGAGATTATTCGAAAGTCAATTTTTGAAAAGGAAAATATCTCTCGATCTGTAGGAATCTGAGAGACAAAACTTATGTCACTTTGAGGGAACATATATGTCAACTTCATGAAAGAGTCACGTCAATGTATGTCCAAGGGTTTGGAGGATAGAGACATTTAAATTTTTCGAGATTATTCGAAAGTCAATTTTTCAAAAGGCAAATATCTCCCGATCTGTAGGAATCTGAGAGACAAAACTTATGTCACTCTAAGGGACCTTATATGTCAACTTCATGTCAGAGTCACGTCAATGTATGTCCAAGGGTTTGAAGGACAAAGGCATTTTAATTTTTCGAGATTATTCGAAAGTCAATTTTTGAAAAGGCAAATATCTCCCGATCTGTAAGAATCTGAGAGACACCACTTATGTCACTTTGAGGGAACGTATATGTCAACTTCATGTCAGATTCACGTCAAAGTATGTCCAAGGGTTTGGAGGATAGAGGCATTTAAATTTTTCGACATTATTCGAAAGTCAATTTTAGAAAAGTCAAATATCTCCCGATCTGTAGGAATCTGAGAGACAAATCTTATATCACTTTGAGGGAACGTATATGTCAACTTCATGTCAGAGTCACGTCAATGTATGTCCAAGGGGTTGGAGGATAGAGATATTTTAATTTTTCGAGATTATTCGAAAGTCAATTTTTGAAAAGGCAAATATCTCCCGATCTGTTGGTATCTGAGATACAAAACTTATGTCACTTTGAGGGAACGTATATGTCAACTTCATGTCAGATTCACGTCAAAGTATGTCCAAGGGTTTGGAGGATAGAGGCATTTTAATTTTTCGAGATTATTTGAAAGTCAATTTTTGAAAAGGCAAATATCTCCCGATCTGTAGGATCCTGAGAGACGAAACTTATGTCACTTTGAGGGAACGTATATGTCAATTTCATGTCAGATTCACGTCAAAGTATGTCCAAGGGTTTGGAGGATAGAGGCATTTTAATTTTTCGAGATTATTCGAAAATCAATTTCTGAAAAGTCAAATATCTCCCGATCTGTAGGAATCTGAGAGCAAATCTTATGTCACTTTGGAGGGAACGTATATGTCAACTTCATGTCAGAGTCACGTCAATGTATGTGAAAGGGTTTGGAGGATAGAGGCATTTTAATTTTTCGAGATTATTCGAAAGTCAATTTTTCAAAAGGCAAATATCTCCCGATCTGTTGGAACGTGAGAGACAGAACTTATGTCACTTTGAGGGATCGTATGTGTCAACTTCATGTCAGAGTCACGTCAATGTATGTCCAAGGGGTTGGAGGATAGAGATATTTTAATTTTGCGAGATTATTCGAAAGTCAATTTTTGAAAAGGCAAATATCTCCCGATCTGTAGGAATCTGAGAGACAACACTTATGTCACTTTGAGGGAACGTATATGTCAACTTCATGTCAGAGGCACGTCAATGTATGTCCAAGGGTTTGGAGGAGTGAGACATTTTAATTTTTCGAGATTATTCGAAAGTCAATTTTTGAAAAGGCAAATATCTAGCGATCTGTTGGAATCTGAGAGCCAAAACTTATGTCACTTTGAGGGAACGTCTATGTCAACTTCATGTTAGAGTCACGTCAATGTATGTCCAAGGGTTTGGAGGATAGAGACATTTTAATTTTTCGAGATTATTCGAAAGTCAATTTATGAAAAGGCAAATATCTCCCGATCTGAAGGAATCTGAGAGACAAAACTTATGTCAGTTTGAGGGAACGTATATGTCAACTTCATGTCAGAGTCACGTCAATGTATGTCCAAGGGTTTGGAGGAGTGAGACATTTTAATTTTTCGAGATTATTCGAAAGTCAATTTTTGAAAAGGCAAATATCTAGCGATCTGTTGGAATCTGAGAGCCAAAACTTATGTCACTTTGAGGGAACGTATATGTCAACTTCATGTCAGAGTCACGTCAATGTATGTAAAAGGGTTTGGAGGATAGAGATATTTAAATTTTTCGAGATTATTCGAAAGTCAATTTTTGAAAATTCAAATATATCCCGATCTGTAGGTATCTGAGAGACAAAACTTATGTCACTTTGAGGAAACGTATATGTCAACTTCATGTCAGATTCACGTCAAAGTATGTCCAAGGGTTTGGAGGATAGAGGCATTTTAATTTTTCGAGATTATTCGAAAGTCAATTTCTGAAAAGGCAAATATCTCCCGATCTGTAGGAATCTGAGAGACAAAACTTATGTCACTTTGAGGGAACGTATATGTCAACTTCATGTCAGAGTCACGTCAATGTATGTCCAAGGGTTTGGAGGATAGAGATATTCGAATTTTTCGAGATTATTCGAAAGTCAATTTTTGAAAAGGCAAATATCTCCCGATCTGTTGGTATCTGAGATACAAAACTTATGTCACTTTGAGGGAACGTATATGTCAACTTCATGTCAGATTCACGTCAAAGTATGTCCAAGGGTTTGGAGAATAGAGGCATTTTAATTTTTCGAGATAATTGAAAAGTCAATTTCTGAAAAGTCAAATATCTCCCGATCTGTAGGAATCTGAGTGACAAAAAAAGTTATGTCTCTTTGAGGGAACGTATATGTCAACTTCATGTCAGAGTCACGTCAATGTATGTCCAAGGATTTAGAGGATAAACACATTTTAATTTTTCGAGATTATTCGAAAGTTAATTTTTGAAAAGGCAAACATCTCCCGATCTGTTTGAATCTGAGAGACAAAACTTATGTCACTTTGAGGGAACGTCTATGTCAACTTCATGTTAGAGTCACGTCAATGTATGTCCAAGGGTTTGGAGGATAGAGACATTTTAATTTTTCGAGATTATTCGAAAGTCAATTTATGAAAAGGCAAATATCTCCCGATCTGAACTAATCTGAGAGACAAAACTTATGTCAGTTTGAGGGAACGTATATGTCAACTTCATGTCAGAGTCACGTCAATGTATGTCCAAGGGTTTGGAGGAGTGAGACATTTTAATTTTTCGAGATTATTCGAAAGTCAATTTTTGAAAAGGCAAATATCTAGCGATCTGTTGGAATCTGAGAGCCAAAACTTATGTCACTTTGAGGGAACGTATATGTCAACTTCATGTCAGAGTCACGTCAATGTATGTAAAAGGGTTTGGAGGATAGAGATATTTAAATTTTTCGAGATTATTCGAAAGTCAATTTTTGAAAATTCAAATATATCCCGATCTGTAGGTATCTGAGAGACAAAACTTATGTCACTTTGAGGAAACGTATATGTCAACTTCATGTCAGATTCACGTCAAAGTATGTCCAAGGGTTTGGAGGATAGAGGCATTTTAATTTTTCGAGATTATTCGAAAGTCAATTTCTGAAAAGGCAAATATCTCCCGATCTGTAGGAATCTGAGAGACAAAACTTATGTCACTTTGAGGGAACGTATATGTCAACTTCATGTCAGAGTCACGTCAATGTATGTCCAAGGGTTTGGAGGATAGAGATATTCGAATTTTTCGAGATTATTCGAAAGTCAATTTTTGAAAAGGCAAATATCTCCCGATCTGTTGGTATCTGAGATACAAAACTTATGTCACTTTGAGGGAACGTATATGTCAACTTCATGTCAGATTCACGTCAAAGTATGTCCAAGGGTTTGGAGAATAGAGGCATTTTAATTTTTCGAGATAATTGAAAAGTCAATTTCTGAAAAGTCAAATATCTCCCGATCTGTAGGAATCTGAGTGACAAAAAAAGTTATGTCTCTTTGAGGGAACGTATATGTCAACTTCATGTCAGAGTCACGTCAATGTATGTCCAAGGATTTAGAGGATAAACACATTTTAATTTTTCGAGATTATTCGAAAGTTAATTTTTGAAAAGGCAAACATCTCCCGATCTGTTTGAATCTGAGAGACAAAACTTATGTCACTTTGAGGGAACGTATATGTCAACTTCATGACAGATTCACGTCAAAGTATGTCCAAGGGTTTGGAGGATAGAGGCATTTTAATTTTTCGAGATTATTCGAAAGTCAATTTCTGAAAAGTCAAATATCTCCCGATCTGTAGGAATCTGAGAAACAAATCTTATGTCACTTTGAGGGAACGTATATGTCAACTTCATGTCCGAGTCACGTCAATGTATGTCCAAGGGTTTGGAGGATAGAGGCATTTAAATTTATCGAGATTATTCGAAAGTCAATTTTTCAAAAGGCAAATATCTCCCGATCTGTAGGAACGAGAGAGACAAAACTTATGTCACTTTGAAGGAACGTATATGTCAACTTCATGTCAGAGTCACGTCAATGTATGTCCAAGGGGTTGGAGGATAGAGATATTTTAATTTTGCGAGATTATTCGAAAGTGAATTTTTGAAAAGGCAAATATCTCCCGATCTGTAGGAATCTGAGAGACAACACTTATGTCACTTTGAGGGAACGTATATGTCAACTTCATGTCAGAGTCACGTCAATGTATGTCCAAGGGTTTGGAGGAGTGAGCCATTTTAATTTTTCGAGATAATTCGAAAGTCAATTTTTGAAAAGGCAAATATCTAGCGATCTGTTGGAATCTGAGAGCCAAAACTTATGTCACTTTGAGGGAACGTATATGTCAACTTCATGTCGGAGTCACGTCAATGTATGTCCAAGGGTTTAGAGGATAAACACATTTTAATTTTTCGATATTATTCCAAAGTCAATTTTTGAAAAGGCAAATATATCCCGATCTGTAGGAATCTGAGTGACAACACTTATGTCACTTTGAGGGAACGTATATGTCAACTTCATGTCAGAGTCATGTCAATGTATGTCCAAGGGTTTGGAGGATAGAGATATTTTAATTTTTCGAGATTATTCCTAAGTCAATTTTTTAAAAGGCAAATATCTCCCGATCTGTAGGAATCTGAGAGACAAAGCTTGTGTCACTTTGAGGGAACGTATATGTCAACTTCATGTCATAGTCACGTCAATGTATGTCCAAGAGTTTGGAGGATAGAGACATTTTAATTTTTCGAGATTATTCGAAAGTCAATTTTTGAAAAGGCAAATATCTAGCGATCTGTTGGAATCTGAGAGCCAAAACTTATGTCACTTTGAGGGAACGTATATGTCAACTTCATGTCAGAGTCACGTCAATGTATGTAAAAGGGTTTGGAGGATAGAGATATTTAAATTTTTCGAGATTATTCGAAAGTCAATTTTTGAAAATTCAAATATATCCCGATCTGTAGGTATCTGAGAGACAAAACTTATGTCACTTTGAGGAAACGTATATGTCAACTTCATGTCAGATTCACGTCAAAGTATGTCCAAGGGTTTGGAGGATAGAGGCATTTTAATTTTTCGAGATTATTCGAAAGTCAATTTCTGAAAAGGCAAATATCTCCCGATCTGTAGGAATCTGAGAGACAAAACTTATGTCACTTTGAGGGAACGTATATGTCAACTTCATGTCAGAGTCACGTCAATGTATGTCCAAGGGTTTGGAGGATAGAGATATTCGAATTTTTCGAGATTATTCGAAAGTCAATTTTTGAAAAGGCAAATATCTCCCGATCTGTTGGTATCTGAGATACAAAACTTATGTCACTTTGAGGGAACGTATATGTCAACTTCATGTCAGATTCACGTCAAAGTATGTCCAAGGGTTTGGAGAATAGAGGCATTTTAATTTTTCGAGATAATTGAAAAGTCAATTTCTGAAAAGTCAAATATCTCCCGATCTGTAGGAATCTGAGTGACAAAAAAAGTTATGTCTCTTTGAGGGAACGTATATGTCAACTTCATGTCAGAGTCACGTCAATGTATGTCCAAGGATTTAGAGGATAAACACATTTTAATTTTTCGAGATTATTCGAAAGTTAATTTTTGAAAAGGCAAACATCTCCCGATCTGTTTGAATCTGAGAGACAAAACTTATGTCACTTTGAGGGAACGTCTATGTCAACTTCATGTTAGAGTCACGTCAATGTATGTCCAAGGGTTTGGAGGATAGAGACATTTTAATTTTTCGAGATTATTCGAAAGTCAATTTATGAAAAGGCAAATATCTCCCGATCTGAAGGAATCTGAGAGACAAAACTTATGTCAGTTTGAGGGAACGTATATGTCAACTTCATGTCAGAGTCACGTCAATGTATGTCCAAGGGTTTGGAGGAGTGAGACATTTTAATTTTTCGAGATTATTCGAAAGTCAATTTTTGAAAAGGCAAATATCTAGCGATCTGTTGGAATCTGAGAGCCAAAACTTATGTCACTTTGAGGGAACGTATATGTCAACTTCATGTCAGAGTCACGTCAATGTATGTAAAAGGGTTTGGAGGATAGAGATATTTAAATTTTTCGAGATTATTCGAAAGTCAATTTTTGAAAATTCAAATATATCCCGATCTGTAGGTATCTGAGAGACAAAACTTATGTCACTTTGAGGAAACGTATATGTCAACTTCATGTCAGATTCACGTCAAAGTATGTCCAAGGGTTTGGAGGATAGAGGCATTTTAATTTTTCGAGATTATTCGAAAGTCAATTTCTGAAAAGGCAAATATCTCCCGATCTGTAGGAATCTGAGAGACAAAACTTATGTCACTTTGAGGGAACGTATATGTCAACTTCATGTCAGAGTCACGTCAATGTATGTCCAAGGGTTTGGAGGATAGAGATATTCGAATTTTTCGAGATTATTCGAAAGTCAATTTTTGAAAAGGCAAATATCTCCCGATCTGTTGGTATCTGAGATACAAAACTTATGTCACTTTGAGGGAACGTATATGTCAACTTCATGTCAGATTCACGTCAAAGTATGTCCAAGGGTTTGGAGAATAGAGGCATTTTAATTTTTCGAGATAATTGAAAAGTCAATTTCTGAAAAGTCAAATATCTCCCGATCTGTAGGAATCTGAGTGACAAAAAAAGTTATGTCTCTTTGAGGGAACGTATATGTCAACTTCATGTCAGAGTCACGTCAATGTATGTCCAAGGATTTAGAGGATAAACACATTTTAATTTTTCGAGATTATTCGAAAGTTAATTTTTGAAAAGGCAAACATCTCCCGATCTGTTTGAATCTGAGAGACAAAACTTATGTCACTTTGAGGGAACGTATATGTCAACTTCATGACAGATTCACGTCAAAGTATGTCCAAGGGTTTGGAGGATAGAGGCATTTTAATTTTTCGAGATTATTCGAAAGTCAATTTCTGAAAAGTCAAATATCTCCCGATCTGTAGGAATCTGAGAAACAAATCTTATGTCACTTTGAGGGAACGTATATGTCAACTTCATGTCCGAGTCACGTCAATGTATGTCCAAGGGTTTGGAGGATAGAGGCATTTAAATTTATCGAGATTATTCGAAAGTCAATTTTTCAAAAAGCAAATATCTCCCGATCTGTAGGAACGAGAGAGACAAAACTTATGTCACTTTGAAGGAACGTATATGTCAACTTCATGTCAGAGTCACGTCAATGTATGTCCAAGGGGTTGGAGGATAGAGATATTTTAATTTTGCGAGATTATTCGAAAGTGAATTTTTGAAAAGGCAAATATCTCCCGATCTGTAGGAATCTGAGAGACAACACTTATGTCACTTTGAGGGAACGTATATGTCAACTTCATGTCAGAGTCACGTCAATGTATGTCCAAGGGTTTGGAGGAGTGAGCCATTTTAATTTTTCGAGATAATTCGAAAGTCAATTTTTGAAAAGGCAAATATCTAGCGATCTGTTGGAATCTGAGAGCCAAAACTTATGTCACTTTGAGGGAACGTATATGTCAACTTCATGTCGGAGTCACGTCAATGTATGTCCAAGGGTTTAGAGGATAAACACATTTTAATTTTTCGATATTATTCCAAAGTCAATTTTTGAAAAGGCAAATATATCCCGATCTGTAGGAATCTGAGTGACAACACTTATGTCACTTTGAGGGAACGTATATGTCAACTTCATGTCAGAGTCATGTCAATGTATGTCCAAGGGTTTGGAGGATAGAGATATTTTAATTTTTCGAGATTATTCCTAAGTCAATTTTTTAAAAGGCAAATATCTCCCGATCTGTAGGAATCTGAGAGACAAAGCTTGTGTCACTTTGAGGGAACGTATATGTCAACTTCATGTCATAGTCACGTCAATGTATGTCCAAGAGTTTGGAGGATAGAGACATTTTAATTTTTCGAGATTATTCGAAAGTCAATTTTTGAAAAGGCAAATATCCCCGATCTGTTATAATCTGAGAGACAAAACTTATGTCACTTTGAGGTAACGTATATGTCAACTTCATGTCAGAGGCACGTCAATGTATGTCCAAGGGTTTGGAGGATAGAGATATTTTAATTTTTGGAGATTATTCGAAAGTCAATTTTTGAAAAGGCTAATATCTCCCGATCTGTAGAAATCTGAGAGACAAAACTTATGTCACTTTGAGGGAACGTATATGTCAACTTCATGTCAGAGTCACGTCAATGTATGTCCAAGGGTTTGGAGGATAGAGGCATTTTAATTTTTCGAGATTATTCGAAAGTCAATTTTTGAAAAGGCAAATATCTAGCGATCTGTTGGAATCTGAGAGCCAAAACTTATGTCACTTTGAGGGAACGTATATGTCAACTTCATGTCAGAGTCACGTCAATGTATGTCCAAGGGTTTGGAGGATAGAGATATTTTAATTTTTCGAGATTATTCGAAAGTCAATTTTTGAAAAGGCAAATATCTCCCGATCTGTAGGTATCTGAGAGACAAAACTTATGTCACTTTGAGGAAACGTATATGTCAACCTCATGTCAGATTCACGTCAAAGTATGTCCAAGGGTTTGGAGGATAAACACATTTTAATTTTTCGAGTTATTCGAAAGTCAATTTTTGTAAAGGCAAATATCTCCCGATCTGTAGGACCGTGAGAGACACAACTTATGTCACTTTGAGGGAACGTATATGTCAACTTCATGTCAGTGTCACATCAATGTATGTCCAAGGGGTTGGAGGATAGAGATATTTTAATTTTGCGAGATTATTCGAAAGTCAATTTTTGAAAAGGCAAATATCTCCCGATCTGTAGGAATCTGAGAGACAACACTTATGTCACATTGAGGGAACGTATATGTCAACTTCATGTCAGAGTCACGTCAATGTATGTCCAAGGGTTTGGAGGAGTGAGACATTTTAATTTTTCGAGATTATTCGAAAGTCAAGTTTTGAAAAGGCAAATATCTAGCGATCTGTTGGAATCTGAGAGCCAAAACTTATGTCACTTTGAGGGAACGTCTTTGTCAACTTCATGTTAGAGTCACGTCAATGTATGTCCAAGGGTTTGGAGGATAGAGACATTTTAATTTTTCGAGATTATTCGAAAGTCAATTTATGAAAAGGCAAATATCTCCCGATCTGTAGGAATCTGAGAGACAAAACTTATGTCAGTTTGAGGGAACGTATATGTCAACTTCATGTCAGAGTCACGTCAATGTATGTAAAAGGGTTTGGAGGAGTGAGACATTTAAATTTTTCGAGATTATTCGAAAGTCAATTTTTGAAAAGGCAAATATCTAGCGATCTGTTGGAATCTGAGAGCCAAAACTTATGTCACTTTGAGGGAACGTATATGTCAACTTCATGTCAGAGTCACGTCAATGTATGTCCAAGGGTTTGGAGGATAGAGATATTTAAATTTTTCGAGATTATTCGAAAGTCAATTTCTGAAAAGGCAAATATCTCCCGATCTGTAGGAATTTGAGAGACAAAACTTATGTCACTTTGAGGGAACGTATATGTCAACTTCATGTCAGAGTCACGTCAATGTATGTCCAAGGTTTTAGAGGATAAACACATTTAAATTTTTCGATATTATTCCAAAGTCAATTTTTGAAAAGGCAAATATCTCCCGATCTGTTAGAATCTGAGAGACAAAACTTATGTCACTTTGAGGTAACGTATATGTCAACTTCATGTCAGAGGCACGTCAATGTATGTCCAAGGGTTTGGAGGATAGAGATATTTTAATTTTTCGAGATTATTCGAAAGTCAATTTCTGAAAAGGCAAATATCTCCCGATCTGTAGGAATGTGAGAGACAAAACTTATGTCACTTTGAGGGAACGTATATATCAACTTCATGTCTGAGTCACGTCAATGTATGTCCAAGGGTTTGTAGGATAAACACATTTTAATTTTTCGAGATTAAAAAAAGTCAATTTTTGAAAAGGAAAATATCTCCCGATCTGTAGGAAACTGAGAGACAAAACTTATGTCACTTTGAGGGAACGTATATGTCAACTTCATGTCAGAGTCACGTCAATGTATGTAAAAGAGTTTGGAGGATAGAGACATTTAAATTTTTTGAGATTATTCGAAAGTCAATTTTTGAAAAGGAAAATATCTCCCGATCTGTAGGAATCTGAGAGACAAAACTTATGCCACTTTGAGGAAACGTATATGTCAACTTCATGTCAGAGTCATGTCAATGTATGTCCAAGGGTTTGGAGGATAGAGATATTTTAATTTTTCGAGATTATTCCTAAGTCAATTTTTTAAAGGCAAATATCTCCCGATCTGTAAGAATCTGAGAGACAAAACTTGTGTCACTTTGAGGGAATGTATATGTCAACTTCATGTCAGAGTCACGTCAATGTAAGTCCAAGAGTTTGGAGGATAGAGACATTTTAATATTTCGAGATTATTCGAAAGTCAATTTTTGAAAAGGCAAATATCTCCCGATCTGTTAGAATCTGAGAGACAAAACTTATGTCACTTTGAGGGAACGTATATGTCAACTTCATGTCAGAGTCACGTCAATGTATGTCCAAGGGTTTGGAGGATAAACACATTTTAATTTTTCGAGATTAAAGAAAGTCAATTTTTGAAAAGGAAAATATCTCCCGATCTGTAGGAAACTGAGAGACAAAACTTATGTCACTTTGAGGGAACGTATATGTCAACTTCATGTCAGAGTCACGTCAATGTATGTAAAAGAGTTTGGAGGATAGAGACATTTAAATTTTTTGAGATTATTCGAAAGTCAATTTTTGAAAAGGAAAATATCTCCCGATCTGTAGGAATCTGAGAGACAAAACTTATGTCACTTAGAGGGAACGTATATGTCAACTTCATGTCAGAGTCTCGTCAATATGTGTCCAAGGGTTTGGAGGATAGAGACATTTTAATTTTTCGAGATTAAAAAAAGTCAATTTTTTAAAAGGAAAATATCTCCCGATCTGTAGGAAACTGAGAGACAAAACTTATGTCACTTTGAGGGAACGTATATGTCAACTTCATGTCAGAGTCACGTCAATGTATGTAAAAGAGTTTGGAGGATAGAGACATTTAAATTTTTTGAGATTATTCGAAAGTCAATTTTTGAAAAGGAAAATATCTCCCGATCTGTAGGAATCTGAGAGACAAAACTTATGTCACTTTGAGGGAACGTATATGTCAACTTCATGTCAGAGTCTCGTCAATGTATGTCCAAGGGTTTGGAGGATAGAGACATTTAAATTTTTCGAGATTATTCGAAAGTCAATTTTTGAAAAGGCAAATATCTCCCGATCTGTAGGAATCTGAGAGACAAAACTTATGTCACTCTAAGGGAACGTATATGTCAACTTCATGTCAGAGTCACGTCAATGAATGTCCAAGGGTTTGAAGGACAGAGGCATTTTAATTTTTCGAGATTATTCGAAAGTCAATTTTTGAAAAGGCAAATATCTCCCGATCTGTAAGATTCTGAGAGACACCACTTATGTCACTTTGAGGGAACGTATATGTCAACTTCATGTCAGAGTCACGTCAATGTATGTCCAAGAGTTTGGAGGATAAAGACATTTTAATTATTCGAGATTACTCGAAAGTCAATTTTTGAAAAGGCAAATATCTCCCGATCTGTAGGAACCTGAGAGACGAAACTTATGTCACCTTGAGTTTACGTATATGTCCACTTCATGTCAGATTCACGTCAAAGTATGTCCAAGGGTTTGGAGGATAGAGGCATTTTAATTTTTCGAGATTATTCGAAAGTCAATTTCTGAAAAGTCAAATATCTCCCGATCTGTAGGAATCTGAGAGACAAATCTTATGTCACTTTGAGGGAACGTATATGTCAACTTCATGTCAGAGTCACGTCAATGTATGTCCAAGGGTTTGGAGGATAGAGATATTTTAATTTTTCGAGATTATTCGAAAGTCAATTTTTGAAAAGGCAAATATCTCCCGATCTGTTGGTATCTGAGATACAAAACTTATGTCACTTTGAGGGAACGTATATGTCAACTTCATGTCAGAGTCACGTCAATGTATGTCCAAGGGTTTGGAGGATAGATGCATTTTAATTTATCGAGATTATACGTAAGCCAATTTTTCAAAAGGCAAATATCTCCCGATCTGTAGGAACGTGAGAGACAAAACTTATGTCACTTTGAGGGAACGTATATGTCAACTTCATGTCAGAGTCACGTCAATGTATGTCCAAGGGGTTGGAGGATAGAGATATTTTAATTTTGCGAGATTATTCGAAAGTCAATTTTTGAAAAGGCAAATATATCCCGATCTGTAGGAATCTGAGTGACAACACTTATGTCACTTTGAGGGAACGTATATGTCAACTTCATGTCAGTGTCATGTCAATGTATGTCCAAGGGTTTGGAGGATAGAGATATTTTAATTTTTCAAGATTATTCGAAAGTCAATTTTTGAAAATTCAAATATCTCCCGATCTGTAGGAATCTGAGAGACAAAACTTGTGTCACTTTGAGGGAACGTATATGTCAACTTCATGTCAGAGTCACGTCAATGTATGTCCAAGGGTTTGGAGGATAAACACATTTTAATTTTTCGAGATTAAAGAAAGTCAATTTTTGAAAAGGAAAATATCTCCCGATCTGTAGGAAACTGAGAGACAAAACTTATGTCACTTTGAGGGAACGTATATGTCAACTTCATGTCAGAGTCACGTCAATGTATGTAAAAGAGTTTGGAGGATAGAGACATTTAAATTTTCTGAGATTATTCGAAAGTCAATTTTTGAAAAGGAAAATATCTCCCGATCTGTAGGAATCTGAGAGACAAAACTTATGTCACTTTGAGGGAACGTATATGTCAACTTCATGTCAGAGTCTCGTCAATGTATGTCCAAGGGTTTGGAGGATAGAGACATTTTAATTTTTCGAGATTATTCGAAAGTCAATTTTTCAAAAGGCAAATATCTCCCAATCTGTAGGAATCTGAGAGACAAAACTTATGTCACTCTAAGGGAACGTATATGTCAACTTCATGTCAGAGTCACGTCAATGTATGTCCAAGGGTGTGAAGGACAGAGGCATTTTAATTTTTCGAGTTTATTCGAAAGTCAATTTTTGAAAAGGCAAATATCTCCCGATCTGTAAGAATCTGAAAGACACCACTTATGTCACTTTGAGGGAACGTATATGTCAACTTCATGTCAGAGTCACGTCAATGTATGTCCAAGAGTTTGGAGGATAAAGACATTTTAATTATTCGAGATTATTCGAAAGTCAATTTTTGAAATGGCAAATATCTCCCGATCTGTAGGAACCTGAGAGACGAAACTTATGTCACTTTGAGTTTACGTATATGTCCACTTCATGTCAGATTCACGTCAAAGTATGTCCAAGGGTTTGGAGGATAGAGGCATTTTAATTTTTCGAGATTATTCGAAAGTCAATTTCTGAAAAGTCAAATATCTCCCGATCTGTAGGAATCTGAGAGACAAATCTTATGTCACTTTGAGGGAACGTATATGTCAACTTCGTGTCAGAGTCACGTCAATGTATGTCCAAGGGTTTGGAGGATAGAGATATTTTAATTTTTCGAGATTATTCGAAAGTCAATTTTTGAAAAGGCAAATATCTCCCGATCTGTTAGTATCTGAGATACAAAACTTATGTCACTTTGAGGGAATGTATATGTCAACTTCATGTCAGATTCACGTCAAAGTATGTCCAAGGGTTTGGAGGAGAGAGGCATTTAAATTTTTCGAGATAATTCGAAAGTCAATTTCTGAAAAGTCAAATATCTCCCGATCTGTAGGAATCTGAGAGACAAAACTTATGTCACTTTGAGGGAACGTATATGTCAACTTCATGTCAGAGTCACGTCAATGTATGTCCAAGGATTTAGAGGATAAACACATTTAAATTTTTCGAGATTATTCGAAAGTTAATTTTTGAAAAGGCAAACATCTCCCGATCTGTTTGAATCTGAGAGACAAAACTTATGTCACTTTGAGGGAACGTATATGTCAACTTCATGTCAGATTCACGTCAAAGTATGTCCAAGGGTTTTTAGGATAGAGGCATTTTAATTTTTCGAGATTATTCGAAAGTCAATTTCTGAAAAGTCAAATATCTCCCGATCTGTAGGAATCTGAGAGACAAATCTTATGTCACTTTGAGGGAACGTATATGTCAACTTCATGTCAGAGTCACGTCAATGTATGTCCAAGGGTTTGGAGGATAGAGGCTTTTTAATTTATCGAGATTATACGAAAGCCAATTTTTCCAAAGGCAAATATCTCCCGATCTGTAGGAACGTGAGAGACAAAACTTAAGTCACTTTGAGGGAACGTATATGTCAACTTCATGTCAGAGTCACGTCAATGTATGTCCAAGGGGTTGGAGGATAGAGATATTTTAATTTTGCGAGATTATTCGAAAGTCAATTTTTGAAAAGGCAAATATCTCCCGATCTGTAGGAATCTGAGAGACAACACTTATGTCACTTTGAGGGAACGTATATGTCAACTTCATGTCAGAGTCTTGTCAATGTATGTCCAAGGGTTTGGAGGAGTGAGACATTTTAATTTTTCGAGATAATTCGAAAGTCAATTTTTGAAAAGGCAAATATCTAGCGATCTGTTGGAATCTGAGAGCCAAAACTTATGTCACTTTGAGGGAACGTATATGTCAACTTCATGTCAGAGTCACGTCAATGTATGTACAAGGGTTTGGAGGATAGAGACATTTTAATTTTTCGAGATTATTCGAAAGTCAATTTATGAAAAGGCAAATATCTCCCGATCTGTAGGAATCTGAGAGACAAACCTTATGTCACTTTGAGGGAACGTATATGTCAACTTCATGTCAGAGTCAAGTCAATGTATGTCGAAGGGTTTGGAGGAGTGAGACATTTTAATTTTTCGAGATTATTCGAAAGTCAATTTTTGAAAAGGCAAATATCTAGCGATCTGTTGGAATCTGAGAGCCAAACCTTATGTCACTTTGAGGGAACGTATATGTCAACTTCATGACAGAGTCACGTCAATGTATGTCCAAGGGTTTGGAGGATAGATATATTTCAATTTTTCGAGATTATTCGAAAGTCAATTTTTGAAAAGGCAAATATCTCCCGATCTGTAGGTATCTGAGAGACAAAACTTATGTCACTTTGAGGAAACGTATATGTCAACTTCATGTCAGATTCACGTCAAAGTATGTCCAAAGGTTTGGAGGATAGAGGCATTTTAATTTTTCGAGATTATTCGAAAGTCAATTTCTGAAAAGGCAAATATCTCCCGATCTGTAGGAATCTGAGAGACAAAACTTATGTCACTTTGAGGGAACGTATATGTCAACTTCATGTCAGAGTCTCGTCAATGTATGTCCAAGGGTTTGGAGGATAGAGACATTTTAATTTTTCGAGATTATTCGAAAGTCAATTTTTCAAAAGGCAAATATCTCCCAATCTGTAGGAATCTGAGAGACAAAACTTATGTCACTCTAAGGGAACGTATATGTCAACTTCATGTCAGAGTCACGTCAATGTATGTCCAAGGGTGTGAAGGACAGAGGCATTTTAATTTTTCGAGATTATTCGAAAGTCAATTTTTGAAAAGGCAAATATCTCCCGATCTGTAAGAATCTGAGAGACACCACTTATGTCACATTGAGGGAACGTATATGTCAACTTCATGTCAGAGTCACGTCAATGTATGTCCAAGAGTTTGGAGGATAAAGACATTTTAATTATTCGAGATTATTCGAAAGTCAATTTTTGAAAAGGCAAATATCTCCCGATCTGTAGGAACCTGAGAGACGAAACTTATGTCACTTTGAGTTTACGTATATGTCCACTTCATGTCAGATTCACGTCAAAGTATGTCCAAGGGTTTGGAGGATAGAGGCATTTTAATTTTTCGAGATTATTCGAAAGTCAATTTCTGAAAAGTCAAATATCTCCCGATCTGTAGGAATCTGAGAGACATATCCTATGTCACTTTGAGGGAACGTATATGTCAACTTCATGTCGGAGTCACGTCAATGTATGTCCAAGGGTTTGGAGGATAGAGATATTTTAATTTTTCGAGATTATTCGAAAGTCAATTTTTGAAAAGGCAAATATCTCCCGATCTGTTAGTATCTGAGATACAAAACTTATGTCACTTTGAGGGAATGTATATGTCAACTTCATGTCAGATTCACGTCAAAGTATGTCCAAGGGTTTGGAGGAGAGAGGCATTTAAATTTTTCGAGATAATTCGAAAGTCAATTTCTGAAAAGTCAAATATCTCCCGATCTGTAGGAATCTGAGAGACAAAACTTATGTCACTTTGAGGGAACGTATATGTCAACTTCATGTCAGAGTCACGTCAATGTATGTCCAAGGATTTAGAGGATAAACACATTTAAATTTTTCGAGATTATTCGAAAGTCAATTTTTGAAAAGGCAAATATCTCCCGATCTGTTAGAATCTGAGAGACAAAACTTATGAGACTTTGAGGTAACGTATATGTCAACTTCATGTCAGATTCACGTCAATGTATGTCCAACGGTTTGGAGGATAGAGATATTTTAATTTTTGGAGATTTTTCGAAAGTCAATTTTTGAAAAGGCAAATATCTCCCGATCTGTAGGAATCTCAGAGACAAAACTTATGTCACTTTGAGGGAACGTATATGTCAACTTCATGTCAGAGTCACGTCAATGTATGTCCAAGGGTTTGGAGGATAAAGATATTTTAATTTTTCGAAATTATTCGAAAGTCAATTTTTGAAAAGGCAAATATCTCCCGATCTGTTGGTATCTGAGATACAAAACTTATGTCACTTTGAGGGAACGTATATGTCAACTTCATGTCAGATTCACGTCAAAGTATGTCCAAGGGTTTGGAGGATAGAGGCATTTTAATTTTTCGAGATAATTCGAAAGTCAATTTTTGAAAAGTCAAATATCTCCCGATCTGTAGGAATCTAAGAGACAAAACTTATGTCACTTTGAGGGAACGTATATGTTAACTTCATGTCAGAGTTACGTCAATGTATGTCCAAGGATTTAGAGGATAAACACATTTTAATTTTTCGAGAATATTCGAAAGTTAATTTTTGAAAAGGCAAACATCTCCCGATCTGTTTGAATCTGAGAAACAAAACTTATGTCACTTTGAGGAAACGTATATGTCAACTTCATGTCAATGGCACGTCAATGTATGTCCAAGGGTTTGGAGGATAAAGACATTTTAATTATTCGAGATTATTCGAAAGTCAATTTTTGAAAAGGCAAATATCTCCCGATCTGTAGGAACGTGAGAGACAAAACTTATGTCACTTTGAGGGAACGTATATGTCAACTTCATGTCAGAGTCACGTCAATGTATGTCCAAGGGGTTGGAGGATAGAGATATTTTAATTTTGCGAGATTATTCGAAAGTCAATTTTTGAAAAGGCAAATATCTCCCGATCTGTAGGAATCTGAGAGACAACACTTATGTCACTTTGAGGGAACGTATATGTCAACTTCATGTCAGAGTCACGTCAATGTATGTCCAAGGGTTTGGAGGAGTGAGACATTTTAATTTTTCGAGATAATTCGAAAGTCAATTTTTGAAAAGGCAAATATCTAGCGATCTGTTGGAATCTGAGAGCCAAAACTTATGTCACTTTGAGGGAACGTATATGTCAACTTCATGTCAGAGTCACGTCAATGTATGTACAAGGGTTTGGAGGATAGAGACATTTTAATTTTTCGAGATTATTCGAAAGTCAATTTTTGAAAAGGCAAATATCTCCCGATCTGTAGAATCTGAGAGACAAAACTTATGTCACTTTAAGGGAACGTACTTGTCATAGTCATGTCAGAGTCACGTAAATGTATGTCCAAGGGTTTGGAGGATAGAGACATTTTAATTTTTCGAGATTATTCGAAAGTCAATTTTTGAAAAGGCAAATATCTCCCGATCTGTAGTAAACTGAGAGACAAAACTTATGTCACTTTGAGGGAACGTATATGTCAACTTCATGTGAGAGTCTCGTCAATGTATGTCCAAGGGTTTGGAGGATAGATATATTTTAATTTTTCGAGATTATTCGAAAGTCAATTTTTGAAAAGGCAAATATCTCCCGATCTGTAGGTATCTGAGAGACAAAACTTATGTCACTTTGAGGAAACATATATGTCAACTTCATGTCAGATTCACGTCAAAGTATGTCCAAACGTTTGGAGGATAGAGGCATTTTAATTTTTCGAGATTATTCGAAAGTCAATTTCTGAAAAGGCAAATATCTCCCGATCTGTAGGAATCTGAGAGACAAAACTTATGTCACTTTGAGGGAACGTATATGTCAACTTCATGTCAGAGTCATGTCAATGTGTGTCCAAGGGTTTGGAGGATAGAGATATTTTAATTTTTCGAGATTATTCCTAAGTCAATTTTTTAAAAGGCAAATATCTCCCGATCTGTAGGTATCTGAGAGACAAAACTTATGTCACTTTGAGGAAACGTATATGTCAACTTCATGTCAGAGTCACGTCAATGTATGTCCAAGGGTTTAGAGGATAAACACATTTTAATTTTTCGATATTATTCCAAAGTCAATTTTTGAAAAGGCAAATATATCCCGATCTGTAGGAATCTGAGTGACAACACTTATGTCACTTTGAGGGAACGTATATGTCAACTTCATGTCAGAGTCATGTCAATGTATGTCCAAGGGTTTGGAGTTTAGAGATATTTTAATTTTTCGAGATTATTCCTAAGTCAATTTTTTAAAAGGCAAATATCTCCCGATCTGTAGGAATCTGAGAGACAAAACTTGTGTCACTTTGAGGGAACGTATATGTCAACTTCACGTCAGAGGCACGTCAATGTATGTCCAAGAGTTTGGAGGATAGAGACATTTTAATTTTTCGAGATTATTCGAAAGTCAAT